>NC_025995.2:56158779-56419804 GCF_000442705.2 Elaeis guineensis | reverse complement strand
GAATCGATCACTCCTGGTAAGAGGAGATCGCATCCTACTTGCTCTGATCGATTGATAATTCAGAAAGTAATTTGATCAAAGTAGAATAAAAATTAAAAAAAAATTTAATATTTTATTAATCAAATTATCATTTAAGATTGAGAGAAATATCAGTATGATATTAGATTTGACATCATCCATATTCAGAGTCTATTCAGGATGCACGGAGATCGTAGGATCGAATTGCATGATAACTTTTCACTAAAAGATATTTTTGATATTTCTATCAAAATTTTATATCTTTAAGGAGACATGATATGTTGCTAGACGTCAATCTTATCTTATGGGTTTGATCAAATTAAGGAGTTTAATTCGATCACCAATTAGAAAGAGTTCTAATTGCTGAAATCAGGTTAGCTCGATTGGATCTTGATCGATTAGATTAAATTCTAATCAAATCAGATTGACTTGCACTCAAACCCACTGCTAACTAGATGTAGAACCCAATAGATCATATACAAAGATAATTGATTAGAGGTCTAATTGGATTAGATCATATTTGCAAAATAGACATGCTAGCACATGTTGCAAATCCTAGCTCCTTGTTTTTGAATCGGGTTCGAAATTGATTCTAGATTGAGCTAATTAAATCTTAATTAATTCAAATTATACCAATTTTGGATTTGAGTTGAGTCAGCCTTTGGCTATATGTACCAAAAATTTGGAGCCAAGAAACTAGGTGCCACATGTCAAGAATTTTTCTTGCACATGGGATTCAATTTTGTGTGCAAGACATGAGTTGGCATCCTATGAGATGGGATGCCCCTTGGTCGAGCTTATCCAATTGTTTCATGACAAAAAAATACTCAAAGATTCTTGAGTTAATTTTGAGTGCATAGGAGTCCTTCTGTGGCATAATCAACTTTTGGTTTAATCGTGAAATTTGGTTGAAGTTTTGAAACTAGCCTAATCTGTCTATGCACCTAACCTAGAGTCCATCTTGTGAAGGACTCTAATCAATTTGTCATGCCACATTTTATCTCTAGATTTTATCCATGCAAATTCCTAGTTAGCATCTACAATTTTGGTCCATTGGATGGGCAAAGTGTGTTGATGTGTGGTGGAGAAAATTATACTATGGAAAGCTGCATGATGCATCAAAGATCATCGAGAAAAAATATTCTAAAGAGTCCTTCTACGTGAAGCATCTCTCGAATTTTTTCTCGATGATTGTCATGTGTCAGAAGCTTCTTGATGGGTGTGGAAAATTGGCTTAGGGCATGAGATAATTTTAAGAGGCATGAGATGGCACGTGGAGAGGGTGCGAGACAAATCCATAGGCATCCCATCACTAACTATTTAAAGGGGTTGTGCGAGGATTTGTTCATTCAGATCTTTCATTCCTATCTCTTCTTTCTTACACACTCTTCCTATCATCCAATTAGTCCTTTCCTTCTCTTATTAGGACTAGTCCAAAAATAGTAAGGACAAGTCCGATTTTAAGAAAAGCTAGAAGAGATATAAGGAAGACAAGAAGAAAAGTAGGGAAAGAAGCTAGAGAAGAGAAGAAGTCTTAGTCTCTATCAAAAAATTCTAAGTAAAAATTTGAGAAGAATATCTAAGGATTGTCTGATCATATCATGTGTGGATCACTTAGGCGAACCTTGGCACTGGTGGAATTCGCCAAATTTAGAATAAGCATTCCAGTTATTCTTCTATAGCTTGAATTTATTATAAAATATTTATATGATTGTTACATCAAGAAGTTCTAGTTTATGGGTTATATTTAAAATTTTTAATTTAAATTTTAAAATTCATTATGCTTCTGCTGTGCATGTCACCCTAAACCTTACATGGTATCAGAGCCGACCTATTTTGTTCAATCATATATACATAATATTTATGAATGCATTTATGATTCATGCTATAAGATTAATTATGCTATGTATTATGCTTTTATGTGATGATATAATTATGCATATATGATTCACCACTTCATCATCCTACATAAGTTGTCCTAAATAATAGAGTATGCTGCACGGTAGTCTAGATGATCCATTCCATATGTTACATGGTATATATAAATATTTAATACTATATATATTAGTATAATTGATATTATAAATTAGAATGTGCATGAGACTAAAGAAGCCTCATTAAAAATTATATTAAGTGTTATATAGCAACTATGGTTAACCATTTTGATCAATTAGTGTCTAAGGAAAGCAACGAGGGGACCCCACCTTACTTACCTAGCCAATTTGATTAAGCGATCTTGATATTGAAAAAATTTTAATATGAAACACTACTAGGGGCTTTCCTTCATGCTAGTTAATGTTACATCATGAACTATGGCTAGCTTTTGTATTATCACAAGACTTGTCATAAGGATAATATACATAATTTGTGCATAAAAATACGATAATTTAGATTACTGCTTTATTGTGTTACCACAAGGGTAGTTATATTCGAATTTGACCATATTGAAATAAGGTCTTACTTAATTAAAATATTATAGTTTGTTGTGTACCATAAGGCTAATAATATTAGAGTCAAGATATAATATTAAAAATTACGTGAAGCAATTGAAAAGTGTTTTCTATCTATGAACTCATAAAGTTTGTTTATTAATACAAGATCATTATGAGAATTAAGATCTCAATCCCACTAAGATAAATATGCAATATGTCTTGTTTATCATAGTAAGGTTATGATATTCGATAAAATATTGGGAGGTATAATTAAATCTAAAAACTTATTAATTTGTAAATCAATATAGTTATTTGCTTATGTAATGTTCTTTATTCATTGTAGATTAAATTTACAAATGATCTTCACTATTATTGTGAGGAATCTTAGATTCCAACAAGTTGACCGATCTAAATTATGTGGACTAATTGAGAAATTTAAAGATCGTACTCACTTAGGGAAACTCTTTTATATCTTGATGTTCTCGAACCACAAGAAGTTGGGATGATGCCACTGAGGAGAAAGTATCCACATACAGGATGTGAAAGAATGACAGTCTAACTATCAAGTATGTCATACTTGTTAGATGTATGTCTTAGAAATCAATATGGCTGATCATTGTAATAAATCTAGAGCATAATTTTATACTTATATATTGATATGATCAATAAATGGGCAATTTTTTTTATTCAGTATAATGTGTCTAGAATCATCCAAAAAATTAGTTTCGATACGTATTCTCAAAGTGTTGAGAATTAGAGACATGTATTAATTTTAAATACTCCCAATCATAGGATCATCATGAGGACAGTGATAGATCCGGATAGACTGGCGTACAAATCACTTCCTTCGGGATAGATGAGTCTAGTCTATAGTGTAGAGACACAGAAGATAATGTGGATACTTATTAGAGAACAACTAGTACTGAGCATGACCATACGAGAGATACTTGAATTTTTATTCGATCATCAGTGATTGTCTCGATGCTGTAGTTATGTGATTGATCCTTTGATTGAGATGGTACTACTACTGTAGTGAGACTGCTGGATTTGACTGACAATAACATAGATCTCAATGAGCCTTGTAGTTGATGTTGATGATAGTTGCCATATAGAAGTAGGGTATGCATCAAGATAGGATCTATCGATCTTGATAGAGAGGAGATAGTCCTATAGAATTGAGAGGTTAGATCCAGGAGTCATTATAGGTTTCAGGATGGCACGCACAGCGGAAGCATAATAGATTTTAAAATTTAAATTAAAAAATTTTAAATATAAAAATCTTAAACAAACATCTCTTGATGATTAACAATCATATATAACATAAATTTCAGATTAAATTTAAGTTACAGAAGAATACCTGCAGCGCTTAATCCAAATTTCAGCAGAACCTCCACCAGGCGCCCAAGTGTTCGCCCTCCAACGGTGATCCACACAGGGCTATGATCAGGACACCAACTCTTTGAGATGATTCTTCCTCTAAAATTCTCACTCTGAGAATTTTCTTGAATACCAAGACCTCAAGACGCTCTTCCTCTTCTCCTAGCCTTCCTATCCCTACCTTTCTTCTCTCCTTGTCTTCCTTAATTCTCTTCCTAGACTCTTGTCCTAAAATCGGACTTGTCCTTTCTATTTTTGGACTTATCCTAACAAGAGAAGGAAGAGACTAATTGGACAATAGGGAGAGGATGTTAGAAAAAAGGAGGAATTGGAAATCTGAATGAATCCAATCCCCCGGCGCACCCCCCTTTAAATACTTAGCGATGGGTTGCCTTCGGGAATTTTTCGCGCCCCTTCCACGCGCCATCTCGCATCCATCAGAAAATCTCATACCTCTAGATGAATTCTCATGCCTATCTGGAAGTTTTTGACACATGGCAATCATTAGGAAAAAATCCAAGAGACGCTTCATGCAGAAGGACTCTTCGGAATATTTTTCTCGATGATTCTCCGATGAGTCGCGCAGCTTCGCATGGCATAATTTTTTTCCACCACCCATCAATGTAATTTTGTCCATCAAATGGCCAAAAATTAAGGTGCTAACATGAGAATGTCGTGGAAAAAAATTCATATTAAAAAGTGGTGTGACAAATGGGTTAGAGTCCTTCACAAGTTGGACTCTTGGTCAGGTGCATGGATCAGGCTGACAGGATTTCCAACTTCAATGAATTTCTACGATTAAACCAAAAGGAATTTTAACTTCAAAAAAATTTATAACACTCAGAATAAAGTTAGAAATCATCCAAAAATTTATTTTATCATGGAACATAGGATAAGCTCAAGGATGAGGCATCCCATCTTATGGGATGCGAAAACTGTTTCTGCACACAAAAACTGCACCCACGCACAAGAAAAATTCTTGACTTGTGGAGAATTGGTTTCCTGGCTCCAAATTTTTGGTATATACAGAAAAGGACTGAACCAACTCAAATCCAAAATTAATTTGAATTAATTTAGCTTTAATTAGCCCAATCTGGAATCAATTTTAAACCCGATTCGAAACAAGGAGCTAGTTTTTTGCAACATGTGCTAGCATGTCAATTTTGCAAACATGATCTAATCCAATTAGACCCCTGATAAATATCCTTTGTGTGTGACCCATTGGGTTCTATATCTAGCCAGTAATAGGTCCGAGTTCAAGTCGATTTGATTTGATTAGAATTTAATCTAACCGATCTAGATCCAATCGAGCTAACCCAATTTCAGCAATTAGAACTCTTTCTAATTGGTGATTGAATTAAACTCTTTAATTTGATCAAACCCATAAGACAAGATTGACGTCTAGCAACATATCATGTCTACCTGGAAGATATGAAATTTTTGATTGAAATACCAATAATACCCTTCAGTGGAAAGTTATCGTGCAATTTGATCCTGCGATCTCCCTGCACCCCGAATATGACTCTGGATATGGAATGATGTCAAATCCAATATCATACTCATATTTCTCTCAATCTTATATGATGATTCAATTAATAAAATATTAGAAACTCTTTCTAATTTTTATTTTGCTTTGATCAAAGGCTTCCTGAATCATCAATCGATCAGAACAAGTAGGATGCGATTTCCTTTTACCAGGAGTAATCGATTCTATGTTGACCTACTCACAACTTTCATACACATTCTACCATATCTAGAACACCCCGTACATGACTAAGTCATGAATGAGTATGAACCAAAAAATATGGATTCATGTATACAAGGTTCTATGGTAGTATTAGGTCAAAGGATTACATGCACAACTCCCACTATAAGAAAACATCTTTGACAGGTAAGTAAATTCCATAAGATGTTTCTTAAGTCGGATCAATTCAGTGAACTCATTCTCTAATGAGCACCCACTTCCTTGTATTAGTGTCTCACACAAGTGGCATATGAGATCTGCCACCTCTCTATCGAGCATACATAGAAAGTGCTAATCTATCCGGAACATTGATCTCCTACTCAATGCTCCTATGACTAGGAATATTCTAAATCAAGATTTTTAGGATTTTAAGTATCATAGGTATGATCTCATCATAACCCTAAACCCATTTTCCTGATTTATGGAGTTCATCATAATCATTACTAAAGTAAGATGCACATATGATGAAAATGCCTTTTATTATTTAAAGAGTCAATACATAAGTCTGAAAGATTACAAGAAAAATCCATCAAAATACAAATTTCGATTGGCTTGTAGGGCATATTCCTTTCAATCTCTCACTTGCACTAAAGCCAATCGCCCTTATATTTTATCCTCATACAATTGAGATGGCGATCGAACTGCTGCTTGGTAGAGCCTTAGTGAATGGGTCTGCTATGTTATTCTTTGTTTCTACTCATTCAATGACAACATCTTGTCTTTCGATTATTTCACGAACGAGATGGAAGCATCTTAGAATGTGCTTGGATTTATGATGAGACCTTGGTTTCTTTACTTGAGCAACTGCTCCAGTATTATCACAGTAAAGTGGTATTGGATTCTTAATCTCAGGAACGACACCCAACTCAGTGATGAACTTCTTCATCCAGATAGCTTCCTTGACGGCTTCACTTGCAGCTATATATTCTGCCTCAGTGGTTGAGTCAGCTACAGTCTGCTGCTTGGAACTTTTCTAACTAACAGCTCCATCATTAAGAGGAAAGACATACCCTAAAGTGGACTTACTATCATCAGGGTCTGATTGGAAACTAGAGTCAGAATAACTTTTTAGTTTTAAATCAGATCCTCCATATACTAAAAAAATATCTTTAGTCCTTCTTAGGTACTTAAGAATATTTTTCACTGCTTTTCAATGATCTTCTCCTGGATCAGCCTGAAATCTACTAACTATGCCTAAGGCATAGGCAACATCAGGCCTAGTACATAGCATAGCATACATGATCGATCCTACTGCCGAAGCATAGGGAATAGAACTCATTCTATTTCTCTCTTCCGGTGTTTCTCTCTTTCGGTGTTTTAGGAGACATCCTTTTAGAGAGATGTATGCCTTGACTCATGGGTAAATAACCTCTTTTACTTCCATCCATGCTAAACCTCTTTAGCACTAAGTCTATGTACCTGGATTGGGACAAGCCTAACATCCTCTTAGATCTATCCTATAGATCTTTATACCTAGTATATAGGATGCTTCACCCAAATCCTTCATGGAAAACTTACTTGATAGCTATGTCTTGACCGATTGTAACATTGGGATATCATTCCCAATAAGAAGTATGTCATCCATATATAAAACTAAGAAGATAATGGCACTCCCACTAGTTTTCTTGTATACACAAGGTTCATCCACATTTTTGATAAAGCCAAACTCTTTGATTGTAACATCAAATCAGATGTTCCAACTCCTCGAGGCCTGTTTTAATCCATAAATAGATTTCTTAAGCTTGCATACCTGATTTTCTCTCCTTTTGAGACAAACCCTTCTGGCTGAGACATGTAAACCTCTTCCTCAAGATAACCATTAAAGAAGGCGGTCTTCACATCCATTTGCCAAATCTCATAATCATGGTATGCTACTATTGCAAGCATAATTCGTATAGATTTGAGCATGGCAACAGGTGAAAATGTTTCATCATAATCAATACCCTGTTTTTTGCCTGAAACCTTTGGCTACTAATCTAGCTTTATAGGTTTCAACTTGGCCATCCACTCCAATCTTTTTCTTATAGACCCATTTGCATCCAATAGGGGTCACACCCTCTGGTGCATCAACCAAAGTCCACACTTGATTGGAATACATGGAGTCCATTTCGGATTTCGTAGCCTCTAGCCATTTGTCTCAGTCTCTTCTCATGATGGCTTCTGTATAGGTCAAAGGTTCATCATTCTCAATGATGTGGGCTTCATTATTCTCAATAACGAACCCATACCTCATAGGTGCATTCCGCACTCTATCCGACCTTCGAAGAGGAGGTGTACTTTGTGTTTGTACTTCATTAATGGATATTTTTGGTTGAGGATCATCTTGTGCTTGCATTTGTAGGTCTTGAACTTCTCCAAGTTTAATTTTCTTTCCACTGCCTCTTTCTAGGATAAACTCTTTTTCCATAAAAGTGGCATATTTACTGACAAACACCTTATGTTCAGTAGGATGGTAAAAGAGGTATCCTATACTCTCTTTAGGATAACCTACAAACAAGCATTTATCTGCCCTAACACTCAGCTTATGTCCAAAATTTCTTTTAACATAAGCTGGACAGCCCCATATCTTAAGATACTTAAGATTAGGCTTTTTTCCTCTCCATATCTCATATGGAGTGCTTGGTACAGATTTTGAAGGTACTCTATTCAAGATATAGACAGCTGTTTCTAGGACATATCCCTAGAAAGAAATTGGCAAATCTGTAAGGCACATCATGGACCGCACCATATCTAATAAAGTGCGATTCCTCCTTTCTGCTACACCATTTAGCTGTGGTGTATAGGGAGGGGTCCATTCTGAGAGAATTCTATTTTCTTTAAGATGATCTAAAAATTCATTGGATAAGTATTCTCCTCCTCGATCAGATCGAAGGATTTTAATACTTTTTTCCAGTTTGTTTCTCGACCATACTTTGATACTCTTTAAATTTATCAAAGGCTTCGGACTTGTGTTTCATAAGATACACATATCCAAACCTAGATAAATCATCAGTGAACGTTATAAAATAAGAGTATCCTCCTCTGGCTTCTGTTGTCACAGGACCACATACATCAGTATGTACAAGTCCTAATAACTCACTTGTCCTTTCTCCATGTCCACTAAATGGAGTCTTAGTCATTTTTTTCATAAGACAAGATTCACAAGTACCTAATGATTCATAATCATAAGGATCAAAGAACTCTTCTTTGTATAACTTGTTAATGCTTGTCTCACTTATATGACCAAGTCGATAATGCCAAAGTAAAGTATTATTCAACTCTTCTCTCTTTCGCTTTTTACTTTCATTAATATGGAAAACATTATCATTAGATAGAATTAGAAGACCATTATTAATAACGCCATGATAGATAATTTCATTAGAAAAAGAAATTGAGCAACTATTGCTCTTTCCATTTATTTCATAACCTCATTGCAATAGTAACGATACAGAAATAATATTTCTAATGATCTTAGGCATATAATAATAGTTTTCTAGCTCTAAGATCTTTCTAGAAGGTAACTTTAACATATATGTCCCTACAGCCTCTACTTGGATTGACTCTCCTCCAGCGTCGTAGAGCTCGAAGTCACCCTTCTTCAGTACTCTAATATTCTGCAGCCCCTGCAACGACTTACAGATATGAGAACCATAGGCAGTATCCAATACCCAAGAGTCTGAATTGGAAGAACTTAATGACAAAATTGTATGTATCTCATACATACCTTTTGGTGCATCGCTTGCACCTATCTTTATAGTTGCAAGATATAATTTGTAATTTCTTTTTCAGTGTCCTGTCTTGCCGCAGTGAAAGCAGGTACCCTGTCCGAAGACTTTCTTCCCCTTCTTCTTCATCTTGCCACCCTTAGGATTCAGTGCTATCTTTGAACCCTTAAAACCTGACTTCTTCTTAGAGGTTTTACCCATAAGAAGAAGTGGAGCCTTTTCTTTCTTAATATGACTCTCAGCTGTCTTAAGCATATTTAACAACTCAGGTAAGGAGGTATTCAGTTTGTTCATATGATAGTTCATAACAAACTGAGCGAATGACTCGGGAAGAGATTGCAGGATCAAATCCTGACTTAATTCTCCATCCATCACAAAACCAAGTTGACCCAATCTAGTGATCAGATCAATGACCTTCAAGACATGGTCTTGTACGGATGATTTTTCAGTCATTCTAGCATGGAATAACTACTTAGATATCTCATATCTAGCAGTTCTACTCTGTTCTCCATACAACTCTTTAAGATTGAGGAGTATGGATTGAGTATCCATGCTCTCATGCTGCCTCTGCAACTCATTGCTCATAGAGGCCAGTATGATGCATTTGACAGTCAAACTATCATTCTTCCACATCCTGTATGTGGATACCTCCTCTTCTGTGGCATTATCCCCAACCTCTTGTGGTTCAGGGATGTCAAGAATATAGGAGAGTTTCTCCTGAGTGAGTACGATCTTTAAATTTCTCAACCAGTCCACATAATTGGGACCAGTCAACTTGTTGGAATCTAAAATTTCTCGCAATGATAGTGAAGATGCCATTTGTAGAATTTAATCTACAATAATTAAAGAATATTACATAAGCAAACAACTCATATTAACTCATACAATTAAATAAGGTCTTTAGATTTAATTGTACCTCCCACTATTTTATCAAATATCATAACCCTCTACTATGATGAATGAGACATATGTTATATTTATCTTAGTGAGATTGAGACCCTAATTCCTCATAATGATCTTGTATTAACACAACAAACCCTTATGAGTTCATAGGTAGGAAACTCTTTCCAATTGCATCTCATGCAATTTTCAATATTATATCTTGGCCTCTAAAATATTATTAGCCTTGTGTTAACATAACAAGCTATAATATTTTAGTTAAGTTAGACCCTTCATTTCAATACAGTCAAATTCTAATATAACTGCCCTTGTGTTAACACAACGAAGCAGTATATTCAAAATTGCCGTAAGCATCTTCTATGCACCAGGATTATGTTATATCAATCCTTATGACAAGCCTCATGTTAACACAATAAACTAGCCTATAGTTCATGATGTAACATTAACCTAGCATGAAGGAAGGCCCTTAATAGTGTTTTCAACATTAGGATTTTTCAATATCAAGATCGTGTAATCAAATTGGCCAGGTAAGTAAGGTGGGGTTCCCCCGTTGCTTTCCTTAGACACCAATAAATTGGCCACATCAGACAATGAAACCAATTAAAAAATCACCTATAGCACTTTCCTAGACACCAATTGATCAATTGATCAAGAATTGGTTAACCCATAGTTGCATATCACTACCACTTAATATAATTTTTTAATGAGGGCTTTTATTTGGTCTCATGCACATTCTAACTACATAATACCCATTTATGTATCAACATTAAAATTTTCTACATGTGCAAGTGTAACATATGGACATTCATTATCCTAGGACAACCTTGCAGCATAATCCTGTTATGCTAGGACAACCTTATGTCAAGATGATGAAGTGGTGAATGATATATGTATTATTTCATATCATCATATGAAAGCATAAATCATTTTATAGTATAAATCATACTATGGATCACATAAATATTATGTATATATGATTGAACCAAACAAGGCCGGCTCTGATACCACTGTAGGATTTCAGAGTAGGCATGCACAGTGGAAACATAATGGATTTTAAAATTTCAATAAAGAAATCTTAAATATTAAACCCTTAAACCAGTATCTCCTTGATGATTAACAATCATATATAACATAAATTCAAGATTAAATTTAAGTTATAGAAGAATACCTGCAGTGCTTAATCCAAATTTCGATAGAACCTCCACCAGGCGCCCAAGTGTTCGCCCTCCAACAGTGATCCACACAGGGCTATGATCAGGACACCAACTCTTTGAGATGATTTCTCCTCCAAAATTCTCACTCTGAGAATTTTCTTGAACACCAGGACCTCAAGACGCTCTTCCTCTTCTCCTAGCCTTCCTATCCCTACCTTTCTTCTCTCCTTGTCTTCCTTAATTCTCTTCCTAGACTCTTGTCCTAAAATCGGACTTATCCTTTCTATTTTTGGACTTGTCCTAACAAGAGAAGGAAGAGACTAATTGGACAATAGGGAGAGGATGTTAGAAAGAAAGAAGGAATTGGAAATCTGAATGAATCCAATCCCCCGGCGCACCCCCCTTTAAATACTTAGCGATGGGTTGCCTTCGGGAATTTTTTGCACCCCTTCCACGCGCCATCTCGCATCCATCAGAAAATCTCACACCTCCGGATGAATTCTCATGCCTATCTGAAAGTTTTTGACATATGGCAATCATCGGGAAAAAAATCCAAGAGACGCTTCATGCAGAAGGACTCTTCGGAATATTTTTCTCGATGATTCTCTGATGAGTCGCACAGTTTCGCATGGCATAATTTTTTTCCACCACCCATCAATGTAATTTTGTCCATCCAATGGCCAAAAATTAAGGTGCTAACATGAGAATGTCGTGAAAAAAAATTCAGATTAAAAAGTAGCATGACAAATGGGTTAGAGTCCTTCACAAGTTGGACTCTTGGTCAGGTGCATGGATAAGGCTGACAGGATTTCCAACTTCAACGAATTTCCACGATTAAACCAGAAGGAATTTTAACTTCAAAAAAATTTTTCATGCTCTAAATAAAGTTAGAAATCATCCAAAAATTTATTTCATCATGGAACATAGGATAAGCTCGAGGATGAGGCATCCCATATCATGGGATGCGAAAACTATTTCTGCACACAAAAACTGCACCCACGCACAAGAAAAATTCTTGACTTGTGGAGAATTGGTTTCCTGGCTCCAAATTTTTGGTACATGCAGCAAAGGGCTGAACCAACTCAAATCCAAAATTTATTTGAATTAATTTGATTTTAGTTAGCCCAATCTGGAATCAATTTTAAACCCAATTCGAAACAAGGAGCTAGTTTTTTGCAACATGTGCTAGCATGTCAATTTTGCAAACATGATCTAATCCAATTAGACCCCTGAACAATACCCTTTGTGTGTGACCCATTGGGTTCTACATCTAGCCAGCAATAGGTCTGAGTTCAAGTCGATTTGATTTGATTAGAATTTAATCTAACCGATCTAGATCCAATCGAGCTAACCCGATTTCAGCAATTAGAACTCTTTCTAATTGGTGATTGAATTAAACTCTTTAATTCGATCAAACCCATAAGACAAGATTGACGTCTAGCAACATATCATGTCTACCTGAAAGATATAAAATTTTTGATAGAAATACCAAAAATACCCTTCAGTGGAAAGTTATCGTGCAATTTGATCCTGCGATCTCCCTGCACCCGGAATATGACTCTGGATATGGAATGATGTCAAATCCAATATCATTCTCATATTTCTCTCAATCTTATATAATGATTCAATTAATAAAATATTAGAAACTCTTTCAAATTTTTATTTTGCTTTGATCAAAGGCTTCCTGAATCATCAATCGATCAGAACAAATAGGATGCAATTTCCTCTTACTAGGAGTGATCGATTCCATGTTGACCTACTCACAACCTCGATACACATTCTACCATATCTAGAACACCCCGTACATGACTAAGTCATGAATGAGTATGAACCAAAAAATATGGATTCATGTATACAAGGTTCTATGGTAGTCTCAGGTCAAAGGATTACATGCACAACTCCCACTATAAGAAAACATCTCTTGACAGGTAAGTAAATTCCATAAGATATTTCTTAAGTTGGATCAATTCAGTGAACTCATTCTCTAAAGAGCACCCACTTCCTTGTTGTTGGCACAAAAATCCACCTGTGTCGGAGACGCTAGAGTCGAGGAAATCGCAGTCGCCGTCGGGACCTGCAAAAGAAGTCTAAACCGGAGTTGGGGTTGCTCCGGCAAGACCCTCCGACGCTCAAGTCAGTTCTCTGTCTCAACAAGAATGGAGTGCTCGAACGAAAATTTTAGCAGAGTTTTGGGATAGAAATTAGAGCTTAGAGAATAACGTATCTGGGCCCCCCTTTTTATAGGCAGAGGGAGCAACGGATTGATAGCGACGTTGGTAACCGCCTAGTAGTGGGCCGCTCGGGGCCAGGAGAAATTTATTATGAAGAGTAATTGGGTGGAGTCGTGGCTGTCACCATGGCTCGCCACGTGGAGTCTGTTGCGGAGAGTGGAGCGGCGTCCGTTGTCGCGACTCGCCAGGGAGTGGTGGAGCCGCGCAGTATTCGTCGCAGGAAGTGGAGCAGAATCGTGGCCATTACTGCAGCCTGCCGCGTGGGGCCTATTACGGGGAGTGATGGAGCTGCGCAGAATCTATCGCAGGAGGTGGAGCAGAGTTGTGGCCGTTATTGTGGCCTGTCAGGGAGTCCAGGCTTATTGATCGAAGTTCGGTTGAAGCACCTGGTGAAGAGAGGTGGCTATCCATCTGAGAGGAGCTCAGATGCTGCTGGCGGGCTATCCACCGTTGGGTGCCTTGAGCATTAGTACTATAGGCGGGGGCCATTTGCTGTAGGAGCCCAGTCAGAGGCTTTCTTTAGATGAAGTCTGGCTCCCGTAGGAGTCCGGACGAAGTCTTCCTGCAGTCGGAGTCGGGGACGAAGTTTGGCTCCCGCAGGAGTTCAGACGAAGTATACCTGCACTTGGAGTCGGGGACGAAATCCGGCTCCCGTAGGAGCCCGGACGAAGTCTACCTGCAATTGAAGTAGGGGACGAAGTCCAGCTCCCGTAGGAGTCCGGACGAAGTCTATCTGCAATTGGAGTCGGGGATGAAGTCTGGCTCCCGTAGGAGTCCGGATGAAGTCTGCCTGTAATTGGAGTCGGGGATGAAGTCTGGCTCCCGTAGGAGTCCGGAGGAAGTCTACCTGCAATTGGAGACAGGGATGAAGTCCGGCTCCCATAGGAGCCCGGACGAAGTCTACCTGCAATTGAAGTAGAGGACAAAGTTCGGCTCCCATAGGAGTCCGGAAGAAGTCTATCTGCAATTGAAGTAGGGGACGAAGTCCAGCTCCCGTAGGAGTCCGGATGAAGTCTATCTGCAATTGGAGTCGGGGATGAAATCCGACTCCCGTAGGAGCCCGGACGAAGTCTACCTGCAATTGAAGTAGGGGATGAAGTCCGGCTCCCGTAGGAGTCCGAACGAAGTCTATCTGCAATTGGAGTCGGGGACGAAGTCCGGCTCCCGTAGGAGTCCGGACGAAGTCTGCTTGCAATTGGAGTCGGGGATGAAGTCTGACTCCCGTAGGAGTCCGGATGAAATCTACTTGCAATTGGAGTCAGAGATGAAGTCCGGCTCCCGTAGGAGCCCGGACGAAGTCTACCTGCAATTGGAGTAGGGGACGAAGTCCGGCTCCCATAGGAGTCCGGACGAAGTCTATCTGCAATTGGAGTCGGGGATGAAGTTCGGCTCCCGTAGGAGTCCGGATGAAGTCTACCTGTAATTGGAGCCAGGGACGAAGTCTGACTCCCATAGGAGCCCAGACGAAGTCTACCTGCAATTGAAGTAGGGGATGAAGTCCGGCTCCCGTGGTAGTCTGGACGAAGTCTATCTGCAATTGGAGTCGGGGATGAAGTCCGACACCCGTAGGAGTCTGGATGAAGTCTGCCTGCAATTGGAGTCAGGGATGAAGTCCGGCTCCCGTAGGAGTCCGGACGAAGTCTACCTGCAGCTGGAATCGGGGATGAAGACCGGCTCCCGTAGGAGTCCGGACGAAGTCTTCCTACAATTGAAGTAGGGGATGAAGTTCGGCTCCTGTAGGAGTCCAGACGAAGTCTATCTGCAATTGGAGTCGGGGACGAAGTCCGGCTCCCATAGGAGTCTGGATGAAGTCTATCTGCAATTGGATTCGGGGATGAAGTCAGGCTCCCGTAGGAGTCTGGAAAAAGTTTGCCTGCAATTGGAGTCGGGGATGAAGTCTGGCTCCCGTAGGAGTCCGAATGAAATCTACCTGCAGCTAGAATCGTGGATGAAGTCCAGCTCCCGTAGGAGTCCGGATGAAGTCTTCCTGCAATTGAAGTAGGGGACGAAGTCCGACTCCCGTAGGAGTCCAGACGAAGTCTATCTGCAATTGGAGTCGGGGACGAAGTCCGGCTCCCGTAGGAGTCCGGACGAAGTCTATCTGCAATTGGAGTCGGGCACAAAGTCTGACTCCCGTAGGAGTCCGGACGAAGTCTGCCTGCAATTAGAGTCGGGGATGAAGTCCGGCTCCCGTAGGAGTCCGGACGAAGTCTACCTGCAGTCGGAATCGGGGATGAAGTCCGACTCCCGTAAGAGTCTGGATGAAGTCTTCCTGCAATTGTAGTAGGGGATGAAGTCTGGCTCCCGTAGGAGTCCGAACGAAGTCTATCTGTAATTGGAGTCGAGGATGAAGTCCGGCTCCTGTAGTAGTCCAGACGAAGTCTTCCTGCAATTGAAGTAGGGGACGAAGTCCGGCTCCCGTAGGAGTCTGGATGAAGTCCATCTGCAATTGGAGTCGGGGATGAAGTTCGGCTCCCATAGGAGTCCGGACGAAGTCTGCCTGCAATTAGAGTCGGGGACGAAGTCCAGCTCTCGTAGGAGTCCGGACGAAGTCTGCCTGCAATTGGAGTCAGGGATGAAGTCCGGCTCCCGTAGGAGTCCAGACGAAGTCTGTCTGCAATTGGAGTTGGGGACGAAGTCCGGCTCCCATAGGAGTCCGGATGAAGTCTACCTATAGCCAAAATTGGGGATGAAGTCCGGCTCCCGTAGGAGTCTGGACGAAATCTTCCTGCAGTCGTGAAGAATCTGGTCGACGCTAGTGGGGGGTTTATCCGTCGGCAGAACTCGTGAATGCTGTGGAGATTCGACCGCAGGAGAGAAGTCATCGAAGGTCGGATGCCGGTAGAATCCCTGAATGGTCACTCCTGACACGAACTTCGGCTGGGGAAGATTTTATACCCAACACCAGTCCCCCTACTTTCGAGTTCGAGTCTCGAACGAAGGAAGTACAAAAAAATTTTCACAGCCGAAGTCGTTTCCTTGAATTTTGCACACGATCGCCCTTGGAAATCTTGGCATTCAATGCACGTGTGCTGGAGTCTTTTTTCGATTAGGGCGATCCGAAGAGTCCTTTCGGAATTTCCCCCGGTGTGTAGTCCTAAGCGCCACACCATAATGGTCCCGCTAGCAGCCAGCCCTACGTCACGTTGAGTGGGACACGTGGCGGGCGCTGGTGGACTTAGGGATATCTGCCGCCATAACTGCGCCAGGCCCCATCGCTTATTTAAGCCCCCTCCTTCCCTCCAGGGGCTTCACTTCGCCTGAGAGTTGACACCTTTCTTCTTCCTGAGAGTTTAGTCACTCCATCGGTGCCCTTTTTGACTGTAAGCACTCTTCGCACCAGTCTTTGCCATCTCTATCGGCTCCCTGCCACCTTCAGTTTTTCGAGCCCCTTCGAGGGGTTCTCCCGTCGGGGCTTCTACCCCAGAGGCCAACCTCGAGAGGATGCCACAGATCAAGAGGAGTATGAGGGGAAAAATAGCTGCCTGCGAATTCTCCGGCTGTCGAACTGTCACTGAGTGTTCCCACTGCCTCAAAGGGGGCTCGAGGGAGAATTCCTTCAACACCAAGGATTTAATAACGAAAATAACCGATGACCGCGTTCCGCCCGAGAATTTTGGAGTAGTTGAATGGGGTGACACCGGTCAAAGGGGCAGAGTTGTCGTCACAAGCTGTGGCGTGATTCTTGACGTCATCGGGGCTGAGGGACCAGAAGCAGTCAGCACTGACGGTGGGGCAGTAGAGTTGTTGCGGGGACGGTGGAAGTAGCGCATGCCGACCTTGCCAAAATACCTAGGACGGTGGTTGTCGTGGAGCACACGGTGGTGGTGCATGCCTCCGGCGCCATCGCGGCTTCCGGGGTACTTCCGGTTCTTCCCGATGCAGGTCGTCGTCGCTGCTGCCGTCGCCGTCGCTGCCCCTTGAATTCTATCCCCCCCTTTTCCCCCTAGGGCTGGGGTTTCGACGATGGAGCGGAACGAGATGGGGGGCGAGAGCTAAGGGATTTATCACACGCACTGGAAAATACTGCCAAGAAGAACGAAACTGGAAGGAGAAGTCAAAAGCTTGAAGTGGTCCCCAACGTGTTCCTTTTGAGTCTTGTAGTAATGTTCTTTTTCCTCGGCCCCCAGGGCCTTGTAACGTACGCCTTGCTAATCAAGAATGAGAAGGAGATTTTGTTACTTCATCCGCACTTTGCGTCGAATTGCCGCCTACCGAACTTCTTTCATTCACCATTGTTATTGTTATATTCCCTTCTTTTTTCTTTTTCTTTTTTTTTTTTTGACGTCGTCCGGAGGTTACTGGTAGTTGCCGCGTCGGCTCGCTTTTTCAGTCATCCTTCTTCTTCAGCCTTAATGGCTCTGTAATGCATATTTAATAAATAACATGAGAAGAAAATTTTTCGCTACCTCTTTTATTCATGTGTTGAATTGTCGCTTGCCGAGCTTCTTTCAGCTTTTGCCTTGCTTGAAATCGATGCCGTTCAGAGGTATCCGATTGCCGTCGTATTGGCCCATCCTTTCATCCATGGCCGCAGATTTGTCCGGGGCCGCTCGGGTTTGACGCCCCCTTTCAGAGTTCGAGCTCGAAGGTCCGAGCTTCTCGTCACCCTGAGGAAGTCGTCTTATCTCGGGCCTATGTTGAGAGCTTTCTTGAAGGTCGGAGATTTTGATAAGAACCCCAATCCTTGCTGGGACGAAGTTCCTGCATCTTTGATGCTGTTTGTTTTCCACTCGTTGCTGACGTAGTCCGTCGCTTTCCTTTTTAACTCCCCTCCCCTTTCTCCTTTTTCTTTTTCGAGTGAGGGTTTTCCCTCTGCTCTTGGTGGGGTTGCGGGAGCACGAAGGGGCCGCTGAGAAGGTCCCCTTTTTCTGATCTAGTCTTGGGTGACCGGACCTTAGTCGGTGCCAGGGCGATGTTCTTCCCTTACTTCTGATGTAATCAATCCCAGTTCGTATTAGGACGAGGTTCTTCCCCTGCTCCTAATAGGACTGCTGCAGGGCCTCTCCCCCCATCCGATCTCAAAGTAATCGGGCCTTCGACTTTGCTCATGTTAGGGCGAGGTTCTCCTCCTGTCCTTAACATGGCTGTGGGGGCGCGTATGGGCGCTGTAGGGCCTCTCCCCCCATCCGGTCTAGGGAGAATCGGGCCTTCGACTTTACTCAAGTTAGTGTGAGGTTCTCCTCCTATCCCTAACATGGCTGTGGGGGCACATACGGGTGTTGCAGGGCCTCTCCCCCCATCCGGTCTAGGGAGAACCGGGCCTTTGACTTTGCTCAAGTTAGGGCGAGGTTCTCCTCCTGTCCCTAACATGGCTGTGGGGGCACATACGGGCGTTGTAGGACCTCTCCCCCCATCCGGTCTAGGGAGAACCGAGCCTTCAACTTTGCTCATGTTAGGGCGAGGTTCTCCTCCTGTCCCTAACATGGCTGTGGGGGCGCGTATGGGCGCTTTAGGGCCTCTCCCCCCATCCGATCTAGGGAGAACTGGGCCTTCGACCTTGCTCAAGTTAGGGCGAGGTTCTCCTCATGTCCCTAACATGGCTGTGGAGGCACATACGAGCGTTGCAGGGCCTCTCCCCCCATCCGATCTAGGGAGAACCGGGCCTTCGACTTTGCTCAAGTTAGGGCGAGATTCTCCTCCTATCCCTAACATGGCTGTGGGGGCACATACAGGCGTTATAGGGCCTCTCCCCCCATCCGGTCTAGGGAGAACCGGGCCTTCGACTTTGCTCAAGTTAGGGCGAGGTTCTCCTCCTGTCCCTAACATGGCTGTGGTGGCACATACGGGCATTGCAGGGCCTCTCCCCCCATCCGGTCTAGGGGGAACCGGGCCTTCGACTTTGCTCAAGTTAGGACGAGGTTCTCCTCCTGTCCCGAACATGGCTGTGGGGGCACATACGGGCGTTACAGGGCCTCTCCCCCCACCGGTTTAGGGAGAACTGGGCCTTCGATTGCGTCGAGATGAAGCTCTCTTCCAACTCCCGACGTGGTTTGTTTTGACTATCCTGTCGATATAGGCTCGCGCCAAAAGAGGAGACATACGGATATAAAATTTTTATTTTAAATAAAGTTATCGGTAATACATTCGTAAGTTTTCAGAGCTCCATGGTCGCGGGAGGTCTGCTCCTCCGAGCTCCTTGAGGTAATAAGTTTCGGGCCGGACTACTTCTTTGACTTCGTATGGGCCTTCCCAATTTGGGGCGAGCTTTCCTCGATCCTGAGGTTGCGAGATGGTGGCTCGTCGAAGCACTAGATTTTCTGCTCTAAAGACTTTATTCTTGACCCGAGAGTTGTAATAGCGGGCGACTTTCTGTCTGTAGGCTGCCATCCGAACTTGAGCTACCTTCTACTTTTCTTCCAGCAAGTCGAGGTTGCCTTTAAGACCTTGCGAATTGTAATGCTCGTTAAATGCCATGACTCATGCTGATGGGAGCTTGAGCTCGATTGGGATAACAACCTTCATTCCGAAGGCTAGAGCGAAGGGGGTCTCCCCCGTGGGCAGTCTTTGGGTAGTTCGGTACGCCCACAACACATGATAAAGTTCATCTACCCAAGTTCCCTTCACTTTTTCAAGCCTTGTCTTGATTCCTTGCAGCAGAGTTCTGTTGGTCACTTCAGCTTTGCCGTTCGCCTGAGGATGGGCTACGGACGTGAAGTTGTGGGAGATGTTTAGGTCCTCACAAAATTCGGCGAATTTTGCTCCCGCAAATTGCCGCCCATTATCAGTAATTAGGGTTCTCGGTAGGCCGAACCTGCAAACGATTGACTTCCAAACGAAGTCTTGCACTTTAGCTTCTGTGATTTTCGCCAGCGGTTCGGCCTCGACCCACTTGGTGAAATAGTCAATCGCTACCAGGAGGAACTTCCTCTGCCCCGACGCCACGGGAAAGGGTCCAAGGATATCCATCCCCCATTGCGCAAATGGCCATGGGGCACTCAAGGGTGTAAGCTCGATGGTGGGCTGTCTCTGGATGTTGGCATATCTCTGACATCGGTCGCACTTTCTGACGTATTCAATTGAGTCACGATGCATAGTCGGCCAGTAATATCCTTGGCGGAGCAACTTGTGGGACAAGGATCTAGCCTCCAGATGGCTTCGGCAGATTCCTTCATGCACCTCCCACAAGGCGTAGTCAGCTTCCGAAGGCCGGAGACATTTTAAAAGGGGCAAAGAGTATGATCTCTGGTACAACTTGTCCTCATAAAGGATGTATCGGGAGGCTTGATTTCTGAGCTTCTGAGCTTCTTTTGCATCATGAGGGAGAACCCCGTCTCTGAGATATGCTATCAGTGGGTCGATCCAACTGGGCTCGTGGTCAATTTCCATCACGGGCTGCGATTCTTCCATACTCGGGTACTTCAGAACTTCAAAGAGAACATCCTTGGGTAATTCAGCCAGAGCCAGCATAGCAAGCTTGGAGAGAAGATCGGCCCTGGTATTTTCCATCCTTGGAATCTGCCTGATGTTGAAGCTACTGAAGGTGGGGACGAGCTCCTTTACCTTTTCAAGATACTTAGCCATGTTGTCCTCCCATGTTTAATAATTTTCGCTGACTTGTCCCACTACCAGTTGGGAGTCGCTGTGAACTTGGAGCCGATCTACTCCCAACTCTTTGGCGATCTTCAATCCTGCGATCAGAGCTTCATATTCTGCTCCATTGTTTATTACAGGGAACTCGAAGTGCAGAGCGTACTCCGCAATGATTCCCTCTGGACTGATCAAGATCAAGCCCGCGCCTGCACCCGACATGTTGGAAGACCCATCCACGTAGAGGGCCCAAAAGCAACCAGGGGGGTCTGCTTCTTCTTCGGGAGAGTTCGATCGGGGCTCCAGGCCGTCAATTTCACCATGTTCAGATTCGGTCTCCTCCGGGATAGTGCACTCCACTATAAAATCTGCCAATATCTGAGCTTTCACTGCTAGTCTAGATCGATAGTTGATGTCGAATTCTGTGAGCTTGATCGCCCATTTCGCCATCCTCCCGGAGGCATCCGTCCGGTGCAGGATCGTCTTGATCGGTTTGTCGGTGAGCAATGTTATGGTGTGCCCTTGAAAGTAGGGTCGGAGCCCTGGGTTGCAATCAACAGGGCGTAAGTTAGTTTCTCTAATTTAGTATACCTAATTTCGGCGTCTCTCAATGCGCGACTGATGTAGTAGATCGACCGTTGGATTTTTGCCTCTTCCTTGTCAAGGACTGCTGCGAGAGCCATGGGGGAGACCGCCAGGTACAAAAATAGTTCCTCTCCAGGCTCCGGCTTCGCCAACAACGGAGGCGAGCCGAGGTAGCTCCTTAGCTCTTCGAACGCCTGTTGGCACTCAGCGGTCCAACAGAAGTTCTTCGGCCACTTGAGGGTTTGGAAGAAAGGTAAACACCATTCGACCGATCTCGCAACGAAGCGATTCAGGGCTGCTACCCTCCCTGTAAGGCGCTGAACCTCTTTTATCGACTTCAAGGTGGCCATCTCCTGGATGGCGTGAATTTTCTCTGGATTGGCTTCAATTTCGTGCCCCGATACCGTGAAGCCCAGGAACTTCCCCGAGGTCACTCCGAAAGCACATTTAGTTGGGTTCAGCTTCATCTTATATTTTCGAAGGGCGTCGAAGGTCTCCTCGAGGTTGGCGACGTGGTCTGTGAAAGATTTGCTTTTGACGAGCATGTCGTCCACGTAGACCTCCATATTGCGGTCGATCTGCTCCTTGAAAATTTTGTTCACTAGTCGTTGGTAGGTTGCGCCCGCATTTTTGAGGTCAAAAGGCATGACCCTGTAACAGTAAAGGCCACGGTTAGTAATGAAAGCAGTCTTTTCTTCATCTTCTGGCGCCATCCTGATTTGATTATAGCTGGAGAATGCGTCTATAAAGGTGAGAAGCTCATGGCCCGAGGTTGCATCCACCAGTTGATCAATTCTGGGCAAAGGGTAGCTATCCTTCGGGCAGGCTTTATTCAGCTTTTTGAAGTCTATACACATCCTCCACTTGCCGTTTGTCTTTTTGACTAGGATGATGTTGGAAATCCAGTTAGGATAATTGACTTCTCTAATGAATCTGGCTTTCAGGAGTTTGTCCACTTCCTCGGCTATCGCTTTCTGCCTCTCCGATGCATAACCTCAAATTTTTTCTTTCATCGATCGATGCTTTGGATCGACGGCCAGACGGTGCTCTATGACTTCCGTGTCAATCCCCGGCATGTCTGCTGGAACCCAAGCGAAGGCGTCCGCATTCTTTCATAGAAAATCGATGAGTTGCCTCCGCACCTCTTCCCCTAGGTTGGAGCCGATCTTCACCACATGCTCCGCATTCCCATCGTTCAAAGGGATCGAAACCAAATCTTCGATTAGGCCGCCCCTCTCCTCAGCGAGGTCGTCGCGGGCGTCCAGCCCATCAACTGGACAGAGGTCGGATTGGTCACTTCTTTGCAAGGCTATGTTGTAGCAGTGTCTGGCCAGGGCTTGGTCTCCCCTGACTTCTCCAACCCTCTGGTTGGTAGGGAATTTCAATTTCAAATGATAGGTTGACACGATGGCCCGGAGAGCGTTGAGGCCAGGTCGGTCGAGGATTACGTTGTAGGCTGACGGCACCTTCACCACCAGGAAATTCACCAGAGCCCTGGATTGTCTTGGATATCGACCCACAGCTACAGTCAAAGTTATTACTCCCTCCACCAGGATGGCATTGCCGGTAAACCCTACCAGAGGGGAGCTAATCGGCCCCAAATGGCCGTCATGGATGGACATTCTTGAGAAGGCATCGTAGAACAAAATATCGGCCGAACTTTCATTGTCGACAAGAATGCGGCGGACATCGTAATTAGCTATATTCAAGGAAACTACAACTGCATCGTTATGAGAAAATTGAACTCCCCGAGCATCTTCTTCAGTGAAAGTTATGGATTCCTCAATCTTTTGCTGCTTGGGAGGTCTGGCCAACATGCCGGTCGCTCCCCACCAGGATTCTTCCGAGATGGTGTTGGCGAAATCCGTCGGAGATCGATTGCCTGACCGCTCCATGCCGGCGGCCGTTGCCGGAGGAGGAGGAGCCTGGGAAACTGGAGGTGAAGCCGGAGCCTGAGATTTGGCCGCGGAGGCCGTGGGTCGCCATGCGGATGCTTTGCGGGGAGGTATCGAGCGAAGATCTAGTGGGGGAAGGAGGAGAGGACGTCAGAAAAGATGACTGGAGGCGGTCCTGTTGAGCGCTCCTTTAAGAACAAGGGTACTGCAAAGACACAGGCCCTCCTTCTAGCGCCAATCCTGTTGGTACAAAAATCCGCCTGTGTCGGAGAAGCTGGAGTCGAGGGAATCACGGTCGCCGTCGGGACCTGTAAAAGAAGTCTAAACTAGAGTTGGGGTTGCTCCAGCAAGACCCTCCGATGCCCAAGTCAGTTCTCTACCTCAACAAGAATGGAGTGCTTGAACGAAAATTTTAGCAGAGTTTTTGGGATAGAAATTAGAACTTAGAGAATAACGTATCTGGGGCCCCCCTTTTTATAGGCAGAGGGAGCAACGGATTGATAGCGACGTTGGTAACCGCCTAGTAGTGGGCCGCTCGAGGCCAGGAGGAATTTATTATGAAGAGTAATGGGGTGGAGTCGTGGCTGTCACCATGGCTCACCACATGGAGTCTGTTATGGAGAGTGGAGCGGCGTCCATTATCGCGGCTCGTCAGGAGGTGGTGGAGCCGTGCAGTATCCGTTGCAGAAAGTGGAGCAGAATCATGGCCATTACTCTGGCCTGCCGCATGGGGCCTGTTACGGGGAGTGATGGAGCCGCGCAGAATCCGTCGCAAGAGGTGGAGCAGAGTCATGGCCATTACTATGGCCTGTCATGGAGTCCAGGCCTGTCGACCAAAGTTTGGTTGAAGTGCCTGGCGAAGAGAGGTGGCTATCCATCTGAGAAGAACTCGGATGCTGCTGGCGGGCTATCTACCGTTGGGTGCCTTGAGCGTTAGTACTATAGGCGGGGGCCATTTGCTGCAGGAGCCCAGTCAGAGGCTTTCTGTAGACGAAGTCCGACTCCCGTAGGAGTCCGGACGAAGTCTTCCTGCAGTCGGAGTCGGGGATGAAGTCCGGCTCCCGTAGGAGTCCGGACGAAGTCTACCTGCAATTGGAGTTGGGGATGAAGTCTGGCTCCCGTAGGAGCCCGGACGAAGTCAACCTGCAATTGAAGTAGGGGATGAAGTCTGGCTCCCGTAGGAGTCCGGATGAAGTCTATCTTCAATTTGAGTCGGGGACCAAGTCCGGCTCCCGTAGGAGTCCGGACGAAGTCTGCCTGCAATTGGAGTCAGGGATGAAGTCCGGCTCCCTAGGAGTCCAGACGAAGTCTACCTGTAATTGGAGTCGGAGATGAAGTCCGGCTCCCGTAGGAGCCCAGATGAAGTCTACCTGCAATTGAAGTAGGGGATGAAGTCCGGCTCCCATAGGAGTCCGGACGAAGTCTATCTGCAATTGAAGTAGGGGATGATGTCCGGCTCCCTAGGAGTTCGGATGAAGTCTATCTGCAATTGGAGTCGGGGATGAAGTCTGACTCCCGTAGGAGTCCGGACGAAGTCTGCCTGCAATTGGAGTCGGGGATGAAGTCCGGCTCCCGTAGGAGTCCGGACGAAGTCTACCTGCAGCCAGAATCGAGGATGAAGTCCGGCTCCCGTAGGAGTCCGGATGAAGTCTTCCTGCAATTGAAGTAGGGGATGAAGTCCGGCTCTCGAAGGAGTCCGGACGAAGTCTATCTGCAATTGGAGTCGGGGATGAAGTCCGGCTCCCGTAGGAGTCCGGACGAAGTCTATCTACAATTGGAGTCGGGGACGAAGTCCGGCTCCCGTAGGAGTCCGGACGAAGTCTGCTTGCAATTGGAGTCGGGGATGAAGTCTGGCTCCCGTAGGAGTCTGGACGAAGTCTACCCGCAGCCAGAATCGAGGATGAAGTTCGGCTCCCGTAGGAGTCCGGACGAAGTCTACCTGCAGCCGGAATCGGGGATGAAGTCCAGCTCCCGTAGGAGTCCGGACGAAGTCTTCCTGCAATTGAAGTAGGGGATGAAGTCCGGCTCCCGTAGGAGTCCGGACGAAGTCTATCTGCAATTGGAGTCGGGGATGAAGTCCGGCTCCCGTAGGAGTTCGGACGAAGTCTATCTGCAATTGGAGTCGGGGACGAAGTCCGGCTCCCGTAGGAGTCCAGACGCAGTCTTGCTGCAATTGAAGTAGGGGATGAAGTCCGGTTCCCATAGGAGTGCGGACGAAGTCTGCCTGCAATTGGAGTCGGGGACGAAGTTCGGCTCCCGTAGGAGTCCGGACGAAGTCTGCCTGCAATTGGAGTCGGGGATGAAGTCCGACTCCCGTAGGAGTCCGGATGAAGTCTGCCTGCAATTGGATTCGGGGATGAAGTCCGGCTCCCGTAGGAGTCCGGACGAAGTCTTCCTACAGTCGTGAAGAATCTGGTCGACGCTGGTGGGGGTTTATCCATCGATAGAACTCAGGAATGCTGCGAAGATTCGGCTGCAGGAGAGAAGTCGCCGAAGGTCGGACGCCGGTAGAATCCCTGAATGGTCACTCCTGACACGATCTTCGGCTGGGGGGGATTTTATACCCAACACTTGTATTATTGTCTCACACAAGTGGCATATGAGATCTGCCACCCTCTCCATCGAGCATACATAGAAAGTGCTAATCTATCCGAAACATTGATCTTTTATTCAATGCTCCTATGACTAGGAATATTCTAAATCAGGATTTTTAGGATTTTAGGTCTCATAGGTATGATCTCATCATAACCTATTTTCCTGATTTATGGAGTTCATCATAATCATTACTAAAGTAAGATGCAACATATGATGAAAATGCCTTTTATTATTTAAAGAGTCAATACATAAGTCTGAAAGATTACAAGGAAAATCCATCAAAATATAAATTTTGATTGGCTTGTAGGGCATATTCCTTTCACATTAATCATCAAAAATAATTTTCGTTGCTCCTACAACCCACCAATGTTGCCTAATAACATGTAGTGGCAACCCAGCAGAGTAGAAGGATGAACCTCTAGGTATAGTTTTCATGTGATTCAGTTTTTCTATCGTGAGTTTTGACAAGATGAAGGTTATGAAAAACTCATCAAATCCCATCATCTATCATATGTTAGATTTATTTAACTTGAGTTCATTTGTGAAACTTGATAGAAACTTCTTTCCATCATTCACACTGCCCTGGTCTTCCAAACTCAATCTCATAAGTCGCATAGGACTACTCCTAAACTATTAAGATCGATAGATTCCATCTAAGTACACACCCTATTCTTACAATAAACATACTATAGCCAATATATACCTCAAGGCTCCACATAGTTAGGAGATTGAGGTATGGTATAGTCAAACTACAGCAACCTCATTGTGAACAGTCGAGGCACCATAGATCTACGAACTAGTCACACACTACAGCATCGAGAATATCACTGACAAGTGAGTAAACATCAAGTAACTTCTTGTATTGTGTTGCATAAAGATGGCAATCCAAGAGGAGGTTGAATTGGATATTTAAAAATTTAAAAGATAATTGTGCAGAATAAGTTACTAAGTGCTTAATAAGATAAATTAAAAGATATGCAATGAATGAGAGAATAGCAAAGAAATAAGTACACAATCACAAATATTATAATTTTATAGTGGTTCGATATCGAACTCAGTACCTACATTCACTCCCTAAAGTAAACCACTTGGGAATTCAATTATAATCACTAAGTTTGATTACAGTTTGATTATTTTTCTTGGATTTACAATCCAACCCAATTAGTTTTAATCTTGACTCTCCAATCACAATTGTACAATGATTATTTTTCTGGACTAACAATCAATCCTAATTTATTTTAACCTTGGCTTACCAATCAAACCACTACAAGCATCCAATTCAAGGCTTGGACCAACCCAAGTTTCTCACCCCAAGAAACTTGAAAGAATATTAATGAAAGTAAGTTTAAAGAAAGAAAGGAAAAACTCAATGAAGCCCCCAAAGAAGAAATCTTGAGTTGCTTGCTGGTTGCTTGATTTCTTCTCCTTGAATGCTTGAGAGAGGTAGGTGAAGATCTTCAATGCTTGTGGCATGACTCTTTCTTTTTGAGGATGATGGAAGGATAAAAAATTTACCTAAAAATCTCTCCTTCACTTCACTTTCTGGCTCACAAATACTTTCTCTATCGAATACACAATAAAATCTCTTCAAAGGTATTCA
The DNA here is from genome assembly GCF_000442705.2 of Elaeis guineensis. Classification (NCBI taxonomy): domain Eukaryota; kingdom Viridiplantae; phylum Streptophyta; class Magnoliopsida; order Arecales; family Arecaceae; genus Elaeis; species Elaeis guineensis. Next base: position 56,392,039 of record NC_025995.2, on the reverse strand, counting down.
ATATGTGTATAAAATTGATGTCTTGAATACTCTCAAATGATTCCTTATATAACTTTGAGGTTTTCCACCACTTTAAGTCACTTGGTATGGCTTCATTTAATGCTCTAGCTATTGGAAGAGAAAAACTAGCCACTAGGAGTGATTTGGGGTGAAAAAGATGAAGTTTTGAAAATCTAGTCATTACGGTCACTGGATTGACTCAACCTTCTCTGAGTTAGCTCAGTTTCTCACTGGGTCGACTCATAAATCCTCTAAATCGACTCAGTATCAGGTGGCTAAAAACTGACTTTCTGTTTTGACTTCTTCACTGCATCTTGATCGGCTCAGGTCCTACCTGGATCGGCTCGGTGGATCTCTGGATCGACTCAATAACCACTTGGTTAGCTTAGTGAATACTGCTTGAATTTTTAAATTTTTATCTTCTGCTACTTTTTGAGATGGGTTAACAAACTTTATGACTGAATCGACAAAGACCCTGTCTTGGTCGGCTCACTTGAATTTTGGATCGACTAAGTCTCCTATCTTCCAAAACATGGCTTTCTATTTTTTGTCCACACTGAGACTGAGTTGGCTCAGACTTTCAATGGATCGACTCGACTGGCATGCCAAATATGCCTTGGGTTATTAGACAATCTTTCTTCTCTAATTTGATTTCTAAACTAGACTTGCCTTCTTAACTTGATTTAATCCTCATTAAAATTTCTTTTAAAATATGTCTAGTTTAGAATTTTTTTACTAAGTTTTTGAATGGTGGTTCTTCATTTAGTTGTCTGGAAATACTTGAAAACTATGAGCACTTGAAATTTCAAACTACACATCCTCAAAAACAACATTAGCAATTTAACAATTCTTTTGTTATCATCAAAATCAATCTAAGGGTCAACATATTGGTCATGTTGTTAGGATTTGATGCCTCAAGATTCAGCCCACATTGAGCCCACAGTGAGGTTCGCGATGAAAAATGGAGTCCAATGAGACCAAGATCACCCAAAACGAAGCTCGGATAGAGGAGATACGAGCTTTTGAAGTCGGCATGAGATTCGAGGCGACGGAGGACCATCGGCGGCCAGCGGCAGCGCGCGGGATGCGCGACCCAGGCCCACGCGGGATGCGCGACCCATGCGGGCGGGCGGTCCAGGTGGGCGCGCGTAGGCCCGCGCGAGGGAGCGGGCCAGCCCAGACCCAGCGGCCTGCTGGCCCTTTGCCCTGGTCCACCATGGATCGGGCGGTCCATGGCTGGGCCTGTGGACCGCGTGGGCATTTCTCACACGTTTCTCGCGGTCCACGGCACTATTCTGTGGATCGAAGAGCGATCTGAGGGTGTGGGTGGCTCCCGATCTTGATCCGACGGTCCAGGGGTTATCTGACTTTGTTTAGGACTCCTAATCTATCTCTAATCAAGTTTTAAGCACTTTAAATAGGACTAATCGGTGACAGAGAGGATGCGTGGTTGGTTTTTTGCACCGTACAAGAACCCGAGAGAAGAGAGAGGCGGAAGCGCTGAGAGACAAGGAGCAGGAGCTCCTGGACAGCGATCGCCAGGCACTTCAGGGGTTCACGGGGTCTTCCAAGAGAGAGAGAGCTTTTGTAAGAGGAACTTCAGGTGAGAGAGAATTGGGTGTACAAGAGTTGAGGGTGAGGTCTCCTCTTGTAAATTTTTTTTTTCATAGTGAAGTTTGCATGCCCCGTGGAGGCGAGCCCTTTTGTGGCTGATCCACGTATTTTGATTATTTTTTCTTTTGTTTTGTTTCTTCTTTCTTCCTGCTGCATCGCGTGGTACTGAAAGAATCTTGGGAGGTGGTGTCCTGGCCAGACATCCACCTAACAAGTGGTATCAGAGCAAGGCGGTACAAAGATAAAGATTGCAGTGGTGGTGAGCAAGACTGAAGATGGAAAAGACAGGAACAATCAAGATGGAGATCAATAAGTTTGATGGTAAGAGTAATTTCTCCTTATGGCAGGCAAGGGTGAAAGACGTGCTCATCCAACAGGAGTTGATCGATGCTCTCTTATGCGATGAGAAGCCGACCACCATGGAGATGCGGGATTGGAAATGGCAACAAATGCAGGCGGTGAGTACCATCCATATGTACCTGACAGATGAGGTGGTGATCCATGTGCTGAGTGAGACTTCCCCGATGGTGCTGTGGTCGAAGCTCGAGGAGTTGTACATGGCAAAATCTCTCACCAACACTCTTTTCCTCTGGAGGCAGTTTTACCAACTGCGAATGACCGAGGGACAGAGCGTGCAGGAGTATTTGAGCCTCACCGACCTCCTCAGCATTGGCGAGAACGTTGAGGAGAAGACCAAGGCACTGGTTTTGCTGGCGTCGCTTTCCCCTTCATACGAGTCCTTGGTGACTGCTCTTCTAGTGGGGAAGAGCACTATCAAGATGGACGAGGTCACCGCGGCGATACTCCAAAATGAGGTTCTCAGGAGGGAGAACCCAGCTTCAAGCTCAGGTGGCGGTAGCTCAGCTTTGGTGGCTTCTGGAGGAGCAGAAGGTGGTAGACAGAGCGACAGGAGATCACAACACGGGCAGTCTAAGTCCAGGAGGGACTTGAGCAAAACCAGTTGTTACCGGTATGATGAGTTGGGGCATCTAGCCAGAGATTGCCCTCAACTTAAAAATCAGACGGTGGCTGCTGTAGCAACGGCCGGCAGCAATTCAGATGGAGATGTCCTGGAGATATCTGACGAGGTACTACTTCTTCCCAGTAGTGGATATTAGATTCTGCATGCCCCTATCATGTATGTTGCAGAGAGGAGTAGTTTGACTCCCTGGAGAATAGTAAGGGCACTGTATATCTGTCGGATGGATCGAGTTGTGTGATCAGAGGCATTGGGACGGTCAGCTGGAGGACACATGACGGTGCAGTGAGGAGATTGGGGGAGGTCCGATACATATCCGATTTCAGATGGAATCTTATCTCACTTAGCAGACTGGATTCGAGAGGCTACAGGATGGTAGCTGGTGGAGGAATCCTGAGGGTGTTACGCGGCGATAGGATTGTGCTGGAGGGAAAGAAGGGGAGCAGAGGATATTATTATCTGGCAGGGAGCCCAGTGCGAGGTGAAGCTTCGGGAGCCAGGCAGAGCCCAGAGCGAGGTGGAGCTCCAGGAGGCGGATCGGGCACGAGACAGGAGACTCGGGAAAACGAGAGGTGACGTCGCAAGGTGAGATTCCAATTGCCACAAGATGATGCCCCGAGCAGATCTCAGGTCAGGAGAAGTACAACATACGACAGAGATGGGATCGAGCAGCCTGGCTCGACTCTCATGTTTTCCCATCCATGATCACCAAGCGATTGCCCCAGGGAATGGAGGTGAGGAGATCTAGAAGCTCTCAGAGTTTGGAGGAGGCCAAATATCAAGTTGAGGTGGAGATTGTTAGGATTTGATGCCTCAAGATTTAGCCTACATTGAGCCCACAGTGAAATTCGTGGCAAAAAATGGAATCCAACGAGACCAAGATCACCTGAAATGGAGCTCGGATGGAGGAGATACGAGCTTTTGAAGTTGGCACGAGATTCGAGGTGGTGGAGGACCGCCGACGGTCGGTGGCAGCGTGCGGGATGCGCGACCCAGGCCCGTGTGGGATGCGCGACCCACGCGGGCGGGCGGCCCAGGCAGGCGCAGGCCCACGTGCGGGAGCGGGCCGGCCCAGACCCAGCGGCCTGCTGGCCCTTTGCCCCGGTCCACCATGGATCGGGTGGTCCACGGCTGGGCCTGTGGACCGCGTGGGCATTTCCCATGTGTTTCTCGCAGTCTACGATACTATTCCATAGACCGGAGCACGATCTGAGGGCATGGGTGGCTCCCGGTCTTGATCTGACGGTCCAGAGGTTATCTGGCTTTGTTTAGGACTCCTAATCCATCTCTAATCAAGTTTTAAGCCCTTTAAATAGGGCTGATCGGTAACAGAGAGGATGTGTGGTTGGTTTTTTGCACCGTACGAGAACCCGAGAGAAGAGAGAGGCGGAAGCGCTGAGAGACAAGGAGCAGGAGGTCCTGGACAGTGGTCGTCAGGCACTTCAGGGGTTCAGAGGGTCTTCCAAGAGAAAGAGAGCTTTTGTGAGGGAAACTTCAGGTGAGAGAGAATTGGGTGTACAAGGGTTGAGGGTGAGGTCTCCTCTTGTAAAATTTCTTTTTCATAGTGAAGTTTGCATGCACCGTGGAGGCGAGCCCTTTTGTGGCTAATCCATGTATTTTGATTGTTTTTTCTTTTGTTTTGTTTCTTCTTTCTTCCTACTGCATTGCGTGGTACTGAAAGGATCTTGGGAGGTGGTGTCCTGGCCAGACATCCACCCAACACATGTTTGGTACCGTTGTTCTTTAACAATTACCTACACTCTCACTCCAGTATCCCCATACTATAGACTTGAGACTCATCTATCCTAAAAGAAGTAATCCGTGCATCAATCTTACTGAATCAATCATCATCTTCGTGGTGATCTTTCGATCAGGAGCAATTTGAGGATTAACCATAAATGACACATGCCTCAAATCTCAACACTTGAGAATATGTGTCATCATTTTATTAATTCTCTGGACAATTCATGGATACTATATGAATGAAATTAACTGTCATAATTAATTTGATTAAGTATAAAAATATGTCCTAAAAAAAATTAATATATCAGCTTGATTAGTTTCTCGGGTATACATCTAACAATCTCCCACTGCACTAAAGTCAATCTGCCATAAATCTAAGCCCCATCTTCTTAAGATGTGTTTTAGTCTTGGTTGGCTAAATCATTTAGTTAGTCATCTCGTCATGTTTCTGTATGATCTACTATAATTGTCGAAGTCTTACTTTTCAGAATAGTCATGAGTCATCACTCTTATATGCTAAGAATTCTTATGAGACCTTTGTTGGGAAATGTATCCTAAAGTCAATCGTTTGATGATTGTGCTAATTATAAATATATATGAATTGATCAATAATAAAAGTTATTTGGCTTTTTTCGTCACAAGGTTACATCTTCTAATAAACTCCTATATTGTGATAAAGTCTTTAGGACTATTTTGATCGATAAAGGAGAATTTATCACGTAGTCCTTAAACTGATTCGCGATCAAATGATACGCTATTACCAGGATGATAGTGATATCAAGTGTAGATTGTTGTGTGCCATATGCATTAGTTGTCCTCATAACCAAATGGTGTGGAGATACTGGTATGGCATGTAGGTGAGATGTAGGAGTACATCATCACTAAACATGATTAACTACGGAGCACTCTGTCGTCAAGGGTAGCTCACGAAGGTTATGGGTATAAGTATCTTTCCAACTTGAGATCACCACGGTGACTTGCAAGCAACTCATTGTACTTTGATGCCAGACTATCTAAGTTTATAATTTCATGAGAAAAGATTTTTAGGTACAGTCAAGTACTTGTCAAGTTGGTGTGTGAGTCAAGATGGGATGACCTCTCTGAATTAGTAGGAGTTAATATATCAATATATTTCAATTAGCAAAATCTGAGCTCGGATAATCCATGTGATGGATTTAAGAGATTGAAATACAATATGGATGACTTATTTAGGATTGACAGTTAAATTTTAAGTCGTCTTCAAGCATTAGGGTCAAAGGGATGAATTATACAGTAACCATACACCAATAGATTCTTGAATATTGCTTCACCATCATTCGATCTTTCTGAATGTCGGGTCACCATTGCTATGGTTATATCGATTGGTTTAAAAATTTATTTCTTTACTACCAACTTAGATTTGAACCTATGGGTCACACTCAAAAAAATTTTTGACTGATCATATGGCTGATCAACGATTGAGAATCATTCAAGGGCTTAATCGTCAATTCGATTGATGATTAACCTTATACAAAAGTTGCAATAAATTTATTCATCAAGTGTTAGTAAATTAATAGAGGATTAATTAACAATTAGATTACTGATTAGCTTAATTTGATTGAGCAAAGAGAATTAAATAAAATCTAATTAAATTAGATTCAATTAGGTTTGACCCGATTAGGTTATGAGATGATCAAATCGCTAAGGGAGAAATGTCCCTGATTTGATCAGGACTTTGATTCAATCAATTTTTAATTTGATTAAAATTTGACTAAAATTTATGAACCTAATTAGATTAGATTTTATATTTTATTTTGACTAAACTAGATCTGATTTGGTTTGGATTCAAATAAAGAAATAAAGAATCCATATAGGATTGGACTCTTCCTCCCAATGCACCTCCTACTTTGATGCCATCTTTCTTCATGCTGAAATAGTTTTTGTATGAGACTTTTTCATGCCAAAGATTTCTTTCTCTTTCCTTTCTTATGTTCAAATCTAATTTGATTTTGATAAAAGAAAGGTTTTGAAATTAGATTTTAAAATATTTCTTATTAAGAGAATCTATTCTTATCCAAATCAGTCCACATGCCAACTTATTTTTTTCTCCTTACGTGTGTGATATTTTGAGAAGATCTTTTATGAGAAATCAGTTAGAGAATTACTTTACCATAAAAAAATATGAGAAGGAGCATCCCATATTTTTTTTGGGCATATTTTGGTATGGAATTGGGAGAAGGTGCAACATATCTTGAAGAGTCCAAGATTCTTAGGACTCTTCACCCAACCCTATTACATGCCAATAAAAATGGGTCTATTTCTCACTTTTGTGCATGTAAGAGACCAAAGAAGGAGTTTTCCATGTTGAGGAGCTTTGGGGCATCGATCTTGATAGGAAAAAGAGGAGAAGAGTCCTCTCTCTTGGGGTGTGCACAAAACATAGTCTTTTAGGATTTTTACCTCAAGGTTTGGGAAGAGAGAAAAATAAGAGAGAAAATAGTTTCTTCTCTATTTTTCTTTCACCTCTTCATCTTCTTCAGAAGTCCATCTTTAACTTCTGAAAATGTTCTAGAGATTTGAAGAAAGGATCCAAATCAGCCAAGAAGAAGGTCTTCATGCAAGCTAGCACTTTCGAGAAGATCGATCAGATCAGGACTTTGAGTGGACTTTTTGTAGAGGTCAGATGCATGTGCAGTTATGAGCAACCAACAAAAATTCTCTCTACCATGTTCATCAATAGCGATGATTGTCGACCTATGATCAGGTATCGAGTTTTAAACTCAAATTAGAAATAGATATGATCTACCACTTACGTCCATGCATGTAGATTTTATCATGTGATTATTTCAGATTTTATATGCAACATATCATTTTATAGATCCTAGAATAGGTTGATTTGATGATTAGATCATATATATGTTAGATTAATTTGATTAATCTAATTATTTTTTGCTATAATTTATTCAAAAAAATTTCAAAATACATGCATGAAATCGCCTACGTTCAGCAACAATGTTATCAGAGCCTAGGTTTGTTATGACATGATTTATGTGCATATTAAATTTAAAATTTAATTTTATTTAGATCTAATATGTAATATTTAGATCTAAATTTAATTAATGGTGGATCGTATAAACTGATATAAGATTATCCTGCTGTACGGTTTACCCCTTACAGTGAAAAAAGTTGTCCTAGTTTGTGCTGATTGTTAATAAAATTTGATTTTTTATATTGTATGTGATGTTTATAATCTGATTTAGATATGATCTAAGATTATGATCAGATCTGACATAATTTAGATTAGATCTAAATTCAAACATATATGATATATGATTAAATGATCTGATTAGCAAGTACCTTGATTGGATTGATCACCAGACCGTCCGGTCATAGGAGCAGGAAGGGTTTAAAGGCCCTTATGATTAGATTCCATGAAGAAGAATGTGAAAAGAAGAACTTACTTTCTGCAAAATCCTAGATCTTGAAATCCTAAATTTGTTGTATGTGATATAAAGTTATATGAAAAATAAAATATTTAATCTATATGATTAAAATTATTTTAATCATAAAAAAATAAAATCTTAAATTATAAAAATTTTAGATATGATCTAAAAGATGTTTATGATTGATTTAATTTTAAAATTATACAAGATTTTTTAAATCTGAAACTCTTTGAATCGTGCTCGCATAATTACTAAGCCGACCCAATTTTGAACTGAGTTGACCCAGTCCCCTTGTGTAGATGACTCAATATTGATTGAGTCGACCCAGTTTTAGAATAAAAAATCTTTACATAATATTTATTGTAAATTATTTATAAAAATAAAAAATTAAAATTATTTCAAACCTAAATCTAAACCCATGTTGATGCTGAACTTAATTAAAAATTAAGTGAAGAATCGATTAGATCTAGAATTGTGATTTAAGATTTAATGATATTGCATAAAATATGGGGGCATAGGTTAGCTCAAATTAGATCTTCTTAATTGGGTTAGACCTAAGATTAGAATCAAAGAATTAATGGACTATGTAGAGAAATTGATTAAATTTAATCAAATATTGAATTAGATTAAATCAAAATTTTTCTAGAACCAATACAATAGTTGTAAATGGTCAAGTCCATATCTTTGATTAGACCAAATGGACCTTGATTGTGGCTCAATGGTTGAACCCAAATTATTAGGCTGGTCAAATCAAAACTAGTTAACCAATTGGTGTCTAAGGTAAGTTTGGCATTTTGATTGATGGTTTTTAATTAGGAACGGCTTACTTGACCATTTCAATTGTATTTAAAGCAAGCTTAGCAGACCCTCTCATCGATCTCACTTATCTGGCTAATTTGATGGATTACGTCTTAATTAGATCGTTAAGTGATTCGAGTTGACCCATACCATTAAGGTTGATCAGTGTGACGATCTAGATGTTAGTACGATCAGCATGATCCTAATCCTATTAAGTGACTTAGTGAAGTTAGTGGGAGGATTATGGTCTACTGATTGATCTCTTCTTCTCTCTTCTCTAAATTAATTAAATCTTCTAAATTATTAAATTCATAAAATAAGCTAGTTATGGGGATAATTGGATCATAGCCTCCCATTAAGGTGAATGATAATAGGTCCAATATTTCTGATTGACATTGCAGGTGCCATTCATCTGGTGTTCTCTCTGAATGATGGAATTATCATTCATCATATGATGACTTTATTATACTATCTGATGATGGTTGGGTTAATCGAGCCATCTTCAAGCCTGATCATTCATTAGTTAGAATCATTGAGTAGGTTCATGTTAATGATTTGACCTAACCAAAATTTTCAATGGAGGTCCATCTCCTATTGAAATGAAATCTAGGGCTGAATTAACTACTAAAAATTGTTTGAAAAAATTATTGGTTGAGAACCTACCCATAGGTGCATATGGGTTGATCGAGCCATTTTCGGGCCAGTATGCAGTTTGTGTGGATTCTAGTACCTATTAAGGGATTAAAGTAATTCCTCGAATTGGAGGTAGAGGCTACCAATTTGTATAAAATAGTAGGAGAATCTTTAGACTAAAGTCCAAGTCTTTAGGATTTATCAATTTATAAACATTGAGGTCTTATGTTTTTCTTTCAGTTATGGCAAGATATCCGTTGCTCCATTCACTGTTTGATAGTGACTTATTTATAGAACCCAACTTCGATAGATGGTATCAGAAGTTGTAAATAGTTCTAGAGCATGAATGGATCCTAAATATTTATGGATCTAGCACTTGAGTTCTCACATCCAACACACATGATGCGATCAAAGGCACTTATCAGAAACGGCCAAATGATCATATCATCGTATGGTATTTTTTGAGAGTAGTAAAGAACACGAATTTAGTTATAAATTTGATGATGATCAGTAAGAGAAAATCTTTCAAATATTGAAGGAGTTCTTTTGTACCTTTAAAGATGTGTCTTCAATGGGCAATAATCTTTGAGAAAGAAAAGGAAAAGAAGGTGTAAAAGGGTCGTGCTTGGGCTAATGAGTCCAAACTAATAAAAGAGTCTAAGATTAACCTAGTTTGACAGAGTCCCTTGATCCGAACAGGCTAAGAAAGAGAAATCAGCAAAGAGTTGCTGGATAAGGTACTTATATAATAATATACCTTATAATTTCTCTATCTATGATGCTACTATCTGGATATTAGATATCGAAAGTTCATGCAAATTGAAAGAATAGTGCCCTACAAGCCAATCACTTAAGGATATGAAGGGACTTTTCTTTATTTTCTTCCTACTCATTTGCATGATATTAGTTATTATTTATTTATGGGATATTATGTTTTATCATTTGCTGCATCATTTTTTTTATGATTATGATAAACCCCATAGATTAGGACAATGATTTTAAGGCCATGATGAGATCATGCCAATGAGATCTAAAATCTTGATAGTTCCAATCTAAAATATTCCTAGTCATTGGATCATCGAGTCGGAGATCGATGATACTGATAAAATTGGTGCATCCTATGTATGCTCGATGGAGAGCGTGGTTGATCTCACAACCACTTATGTGGTGACATTAGTACAAGATGTAGGTGCTCATTAGAGAATGAGTTCACTGAATTGACCTATCAAAATAATATCTGATGGAGCCTTATAGTATGTCAGCAAATGGTTCTTCAATGGGAGGGGTGCATGTGATCTTTTGATCTGATATCACCATGGTACCTTGTATACATGGACCCTTACTTTGGTTTATTCCCTAGCACACCACTTTGAGATGTGTGTGGATATTCTAGGTATGGTGAAGTATGCATGGAGGTTGTGAGTAGTCAATAAGGAATCGGTCACTCTTTGTAGGAGGAGAGAACATCCTATGTGATCTCATAAGATGATGACTCTAAGAGTTTCTGGCTAGAGCAGGGATGAACAGTAGAAAAGATGTCTACTAGTTCATCAATTGAGTCATCATCATCAGATCGAGATACATATGGATAGATATTTAGGTTTGACATATTTTCATACCCTTGGCCTTTCCAAAATATTGTGTGATCGAATGATTGAATTGCACGATAACTTACCATGAAAGGGTAATTTTGATATTTTTATCAAATTTTAAATCTTCTAAGTAGTCATGACATGTTGCTAGACGTTAATCTTGACTAGTAGACTCATCAGAATTAAAAGAGTTTCATTCAAGAATCAATTAGGAAGAGTCCTAGTTGATTGGAACTTTTGAGCTGACCTAATCCAATCGGATTAGGGTTACATCGAGAGTCTTGATCCATTGCTGGCTAGATTTGGAACCCAATGGGTCATACACAATAGGAATTTGGTCTTGGTCTAATTTATTTAGATTTATAGTAAATCTAATGGGTTAATTGAATTGCTAGCATATGAATTAACCCATATTTTCAATTGGGTTCAATGCAAATGTGTTTGTGCTAACCCTTTGCTTGATGCCTTGACCTAATGTGATTGGGTTTGAACCATCAACTTATTAGTTGGTTTATTTCGATTTTATGGAAGAGTTCCATGTGAATCCACCACCTCCATGCCATTTACCATGCCAAATACTTATATGGCGTCACATTTATTTTGGGAGTTAAGGAGAGGAGTCCTTCTCCTTTACTTATCATAAAATTCTTACCAACTTCCACACGTCCCTTAATTTTATGCACTATCAGATGGGGCTTTGGGACATGTGGATGTGGAAGAGGAGGAGGATTCCTTCTCCAAGAAGGAACTCCATGCCAAAATAAATTAGGATGCCATACATTTATGCGATGAGAAGTGGAAGAGTCCAATTCTCTTAAAACTCTTAATTCCTTCCATACTCTCCACGCGTTCCTTAAATCCTCATGACATGAGATGTCTCTTGGGATTATGGGGTGTAGAGGAGAAGGAAGAGTCCTTCTCTGGCAAGGAGTTTGATCACCAAATAAATTGGATAGCCTTTCATATATGCGTTGAGTTTATGGAAGAGTCTTAATTGTTAAGGACTCTTGGTATCTCATGCTAATTTCTTTCCCATGTGCCATATGATGGTGTTATATTTTTTCAAAGTAGAGGAAGAGTCCTTCTACTGGTTAATCTCTTTAGTTTCCACATCATGCCTTTGAATTCCCCAAAAAAAAATTAAATGGTGCATGTAGGAATTAAAGGATGCCAAGAGTTAGCGTCCCATGGTGTCGCCCATCCTTTTCTACTTAAAGGGGGTGCTACACCTGGTTTCTATGTACCATTTTGGATGGTGGTTGGGCATGGAAATGAGAGAAAATTGATAGAAAAAATCTAGAAAAAGATAAGGGAAAAAGGGAGAGGAAAAATGGAAAGAAAGGGTTGAGAGAAAAAGGAAAGCATGAGATGCTTGTCGTAAAATAAGTTTGTTTAAGTATTGAATATTTGATTTAATTTTTGTGTGGTGTGATCTTTTGGGAAGGGATTCCTTAAGAGGTCCTAATAGAGGTCATGAAGGCATACAAGCTGTGGTGCAATCAGTTCTTGCAAAGGACGGTCGGCAGCGAGCTCGCGAAGAAGGCTAATCACCATGTCGAGTTGGAAAGGGCCCTGATCAATCCTGTGTTTATCACCGTTGGAGGGCTTCTGCTTTGGAGTCTCATGGAGGTCATAAAATTATTAGTTCATGGTCTTCATGACGGTATATGACTTCTGATCTTCTCTTGTTATGCATGTTTTTGATCGTTTGATTGTAATCATCAAGGGGTTCCAAGAGTTTTGTGTTAAAAATTTATTTTCAATAATTGAATGCATGTAAAAATTTCTAAAATTCATATTCTGCTGTGTCATCAGAACCCAACAGTGGTATCAGAGCCACCCTTGAATGGTTCAATCAAATATCATATTATTTTTTATGATATGGATTAGATCCAGTTCAAATTATATCAAAATCAAATTTTTTGATTGATATTTAGTTGATATTTATGATGTATTTTTGTTAATGATAAAGTATTGTCAATCCATATTCAAACTTTGGATATGAAATTCTATAGTTTTTAGACTTGTGTGACAAGTTTAGATTAAATCCCATAATCTAATTTTTGATAGAATTAAAAACCAGTGCATGTGATGTGCAGAGCTCTGGAAAGCTACATATGGATGTTGATTGCTAGGACTTAAGGTTTATGCATTTGATGTATTTACCTAAGATCCAAGGGCTAACCATCATGTTATTAGGCACTCACCATTGTGGGTCGTCCATTTTGATTGTTGCCCAAGGAATGTGTGGTGTCAGAAAAAATTTGGTCATGGAAAGGAAGCATCAGACATGGATTAAGATTTTTGTCGATGAATTGATTTAACTATAATTTATTATTCTAATATGATTAGAGTTAATAATTATAGATTAAATCAAATTCATGGTTCTAATTTGATTTAAATTAATGTTTAAAATTAGGTTGATCAAATTATCATTTACCTAATTTGATAAGGGTTTGAGTCATGGTTGACCGAATCTATGCTAACCTAATTGGATTAGGATTAACCTAAGAATTGATCATCTCAACTCAAACGAATGATAAATGATTGACTTAAAGTTAAAATTGGATCAAGTATTGAACCCAAATCGAAAACCCTAAGATGGGTCCTATACCCATATATTTAAACATCTCCATTAACATGTATTTGAATGATATTGCAATTGAAATAATATGAGTAGTTTGTTATTATATTTTATAATTGTTATAAAATATATGTTGAGTGGTTATGAACTATGGTCCATCCATGTGTTGGATGTATACATGAATGCTTTCATGCTAGTTGATTATATTAATGCATCTGTAAGAGTTGCAATAGGGGTTGGGTGTCCTTGATGTATTGTATTATCAGCTGAATCTTTTCTTTCTATATTTTTAACTATTGATTGAGATTTTTATACATTGATGTAAAATAATAAAAAAAAAATTATTGGAGAATAGATAGAAATTATTTCTTTCTATTTTCAAATAAAGATCAAGCATTCATGGTAGTCTTCATGGTGATGAAGACTAGATACCAGATTTTTGGAGAGCTGAAACGCATTAAGATTGACCATGAGATGGTTCAATCTACGATGCACCTAAGTTAGACCCATAGATCATCCTGTGGCTCAGATGATTTTTTGAAAGTCCATAACTATTTATCTTTCTCTATATGCTCTTACTTACTAGGAGTTAGAAATTAGAATTTACGTAGCATATGATGTATGTATATGTTTAGGATGTGCTTGAGACCTAAGTTCCTCATTCAAATAATATTAAGTCATAATGATGAAATGTTAAGAACACTACCCATACCTTCCTTCATGCTAAGCCTGTATCTTCTCAAGAACTATAGTAGACTTGTTATGCTATCCATAAAGCTTGCTATCGGAGACTGATTTGATACTGTCTTGGTGCATAATGAAGCTAATTGTACTTAGCTCATACTAGGTCAATAGAGTATGTCAAAAACTGTAATGAGTTTATTGTGCTATCCACAAGGCTTGCTATAGTGATTGGTATGATGTTGACTTAGTGATACTTATGGCATATTCTGGTAGTGCTGCCTTGTTGTGCTATCCACAAGGATAGTATTATTTAGGTATGATCATATAAGATTGAAGGGTACAACTTAACTAAAATATTATAGTTTGTTGTGCTGTCTATAAGGCTATAAGTATTTTAGAGGCAAAAGTTATGTTGAGAGTTGCATGAGATGCAATTAGTAAAAAGTTACTTACCTTTGAACTCATAAGAGCTTATTGTGCTATCCACAAAACTTTTTATGAGAAATTGAGATCTCAATCCTATTAAGAAACATTATGATAAGATTTCTCAATTTCATACTTGAGGGCAATAAAATTTGTTAAAATAGTAGGAGACACAATTAGATAAAAATCTCGTCCAACTTGTGCATGTCATCATGAGTAGTCCTTGAATGTTCTTATATATACATATGCATCTTTACTATCACTGCATAGTAAATTTTTAAATAGACTGAACATCATGAAATTGTTGAGAAAAAGAAAGTGAAGAAAGTCTTCACTAGGGTATCTAATTTAGTATTACAGCAATAATGAATATTAAAATTAAGTTGCAAGAGTTGTCTTGCAAGTGTGAAGTAGGAGCAGGATGCAAAAGTTACATCTGTTAATAGTTTGTATGAGATACAAATTAATTATCATTGAGTATTTCAGCTTTAAAATATTGGATATGTGATACCTTATATAGGTTCTACTTATATAAAATATTATTGGAACTATAAAGCTGAAGTAAGGTGACTACTTGCTTTTTGGTACTAATGGATAGTCCATTCATGCTGAGGCTGTAGGAATCTATGTAACCTTATAGTAATATTTTAAAACTAGTAGATCGTTGTTATGTATCTGAATTTATCAGAAATATTATTTCAAATCTTTTGCTAATGTAGCATAGTTTTGAGATTAATGTAAAGAGTAAAAGTTACTCTCATTCCGATAAATTTTAGGACTATGATCTCATGTTTCTATCACTTAATGATGTTGTTCTTCATGATTGATGAGAATAAAAAATAAATATTTGATGGTCACATATGTCAGGGCAAGCAAGGTATTAGGTCCTAAACATATGGATGTTCAAAGACTAATAATATCTCGACCCAGAGATTGACACTTCATATGTGATATAATGTGTTCTCTAAAATGCTTCACAAATCTTATTGTCTCATTCAGAAAAATATTCTAAAAATTACTATATATATTAGATATCATCAAAATCTATAACGAGCACTCCATATGAAATATGGAAAGAGAAAAAGATAGGTTGCCCAACTTATGTGAAAAGTGTTGATGTACACAAGTTTTGTGCTAAAATAGATTTATATATATATATATATATATATATATATATATATATATATTAGTTTATAGGTTATCCTAAGAGTAGTATGTGATAATACTTCTACCACACTACTTGACAAAAGTGTTTTAACAGTAGATATGCCATCTTTTAGAAAAAAAAAATTTTTTAAGAAGGGGACAGTGGGAGGATAATTGAACTTGAGAAGTTCAAGACCTATGAACTATCCTATCATAACCTGTGGAATGTCCACAAATGGATCCTCAACCAAATGTGCTCATTGATGAGGCAGAACCATAAAACACACCTCCTCACTAGAGGTCAATTCGAGTGTATAATGTTCTACTCAAATATGGTTTATCATTGAGAATAACGATACACCATACATCATTGAGAATGATGTTTCCTTGACCTATTCGGAGATCGTCATGAGTAAAGACTCTGACAGTTGGCTTGAAACCATGATATCCGAAATGGACTCTCTATACATCAACCAACTATGGACTATGGTTGAAGCATCTATGGGTATGACCCAACAGGTTGCTAACAGGGATGTCAATTTGAATTTTTGCTATTGCCACATTTCATCCAGAGAAGTTGTCTCTAGTGGGAGGCAAATGCATTTAGAAATTTAAGTAGGTATTGAGGAGTAGATAATTCTATTTTTGATAAAATAGTCGAAATATTTGACTTTATCAAATATAGATGAACCAGTGTATGTGCAAAAGGATAAGTGGGACTCCCACTAACTTCTTGATTATGTATGTGGGTGACATATAGCATATTGGGAAGGTAGTCTCGATATTTAACTCGATCAATGATATGCTTATCATAAATATTTTTATAGAAAAGACTTGGGTTAAGCATCCAATTTTTCTTGGCATCTATCAGGATAGATAAAAGTGGATGTTAGGCTTGTTCCAATCTAGGTACATGGAATTTATGTTGAAGGGGTTTAACATGAATGGGTGTAAAAGAGTTTACTTACCTATATATTCAATGTACCAAGCTTGATATGATTTATGTCTTGTGCATAATCATTGATTTCAGGTAGATTCATAATAGGATCTTTTGAAAACTGTGAGAAGCATTCTCAAAGTACTTGAGAAGTACTAGAGGAACAGTGAATTGGAAAAGTTTCAAATAGCTAACTGTATTTATTTCGGTTAAATGTTGTTCGTAAAGATTGCTAAGAAAAGTCGTTAGATGAGAGGGTTCATCACTGAGTTGGGTCTGGTCTCACTAGAAACCAACGCATATCCTAGGCACTTTCACCTCATTCATGATTTAATCATAAAATGAGTAAATATTAAGAATATTACAATGGACCAGTTCACTAAGCCTTACACTGCAGCAGTGTAATCGCCATCCAGATTGCATAGGCATCAGATACAGGGGCAATTGGCTTAGTGCAAGTGAGAGATTGAAAGAATAGTGCCCTACAAGCCAATCACGTAGGAATATGAAGAGACTTTTCTTTATTTTTTTCCTATTCATTTGCATGACATTAGTTATTTTTTATTTATGAGGTATTATGTTTTATCATTTGCTGCATCATTTTTTTTATAATTATTTTAAACCCTATAGATTAGGACAATAATTTTAGGGCCATGATGAGATTATACCTGTGAGACCTAAAATTTTGATAGCCCTAATCTAAAATATTTTTAGTCGTTGGATCATCGAGTCAGGGATTGATGATATCGATAAGACTGGTACATCCTATGTATGCTCGATGGAGAGGGTGGTTGATCCTTACAACCACTTGTGTGGTGACACTAATACAAAGATGTAGGTGCTCATTAAAGAATGAGTTTACTGAACTGACCCACCAAAAAAATATCCGATGGAGCCTTACAGCATGTCAACAGATGGTTCTTTAGTGGGAGTGGTGCATATGATCCTTTGACCTGAGATCACCTTGGTACCTTGTGTATATGGACCCTTACTTTGGTTTATTCCCTAGCATACCACTTTGAGATGTGTGTGGAATATTATGGGTATGGTGAAGTGTGCATGAAGGTTGTAAGTAGTCAATAAAGAATCGATCACTCCTTGTAGGAGGAGAGAACATCCTATGTGACCTCAGAGGATGATGACTCTGAGAGTCTCTGGCTAGAGCAGGGATGAACAGTAGAAAAGGTTTCTACTGATTCATCAACTGAGTCATCATCATCAGATCGAGACACATATAGATAGATATTTGGGTTTGACATATTTTCATACCCATGACCTTTCCAGGATATTGTGTGATCGAAAGATTAAATTGTATGGTAACTCACTATGGAAGAATAATTTTAGTATTTTTATCAAATTTTAAATCTTTCGAATAGTCATGACACATTGCTAGACATCAATCTTGACGTGTAGACTCATCAAAATTAAAAGAGTTTATTTCAAAGATCAATTAGGAAGAGTTCTAGTTGATTGAAACTCTTGAGCTGACTTAATCTAATCGAATTAGGGTTACGTCGAGAGTCTTGATCTACTGCTGGCTAGATTTAGAACCCAATGGGTTACACACAATAAAAATTTGGTCTTGGTCTAATTTATTTGGGTTTATAGTAAATCCAATGGGTTAATTGAATTGCTAGCACATGAATTAACCCAAGTGTCCAATTGGGTTTAGTGCAAATGTGTTTGTGCTAACCCTTTGCTTGTTGCCTTGACCTAATGTGATTGGATTTGAATCATCTATTTATTAGTTAGTTTATCTAGATTTTATGGAAGAGTTTCATGTGAATCCACCACCTCCATGCCATTCACCATGCCAAATTATTATGTGGCATCATATTTATTTTGGGAGTAAAGGAGAGGAGTCCTTCTCCTTACTTAGCTTAAAATTCTTACCAACTTCCACACGTCCCTTAATTTTGTGCGCAATTAGATGGGGCTTTGGGACATGTGGATGTGGAAGAGGAGGAGGAGTCCTTCTCCAAAAAGGAACTCCATGCTAAAATAAATTGGAACGCCACACATTTATGTTATGAGAAATGGAAGAGTCCAATTCTCTTAAAACTCTTAATTCCTTCCATATTCTCCACATGTTTCTTAAATCCGCATGACATGGGATATCTCTTGGGATTATGGGGTGCAGAGGAGAAGGAAGAGTCCTTCTCTAGTAAGGAGTTTGATCATCAAATAAATTGGATAGCCTTTCATATATGCATTGAGTTTATGGAAGAGTCTTAATTGTTAAGGACTCCTGGTACCTCATGCTAATTCCTTTCCCATGCACCATATGATGCAGTTATATTTTTTTTAAGTAGAGGAAGAGTTCTTTTGCTGGTTAACCTCTTTATCTTTCATGCCATCCTTTTGAATTCCATGGAAAAAAAATTAAATGGTGCATGTAGGAATTAAGGGATGCCAAGAGTTGGCGTCCCATGGTGTCGCCCATCCTTTTCTATTTAAAGGTGGCGCTACACCTAGTTTCTACATGCCATTTTGGGTGGTGGTTGGGTATGAAAATAAGAGGAAATTGATAGAAAAATTCTAGAAAAAGACTAGGAAGAAAGAGAGAGGAAAAATGAAAAGAAAGGGATAAGAGAAAAAGAAAAGCATGAGATGCTTGTCCTAAAATCAGTTTGTTCAAGTATTTAACATTTGATTTAATTTTTGTATGGTGTGATCTTTTAGAAAAATATTCTTTAAGAGGTTCTAGTAGAGGTCATGAAGGTATACAAGCTGTGGTGCAATCAGTTCTTGCGAAGGATGGTCGGCAGCGAGCTTGCGAAGAAGGCTACAGCACCATGTCGAGTTGAGAAGGATCCTGATCAATCCTATGTGAATCACCATTAGAGGGCTTCTGCTTTGGAGTCTTGTGGAGGTCTCAAAATTATCAGTTCATGGTCTTCATGATGGTATATGACTTCTAATCTTCTCTTGTTATGCATGCTTTTGATCATTTGATTGTAATCATCAAGGGGTTCCAAGGGTTTTGTGTTTCGGTACTCTTGTTTAATTGTTAAACTTTATTTTCAATAGTTGAATGCATGTAAAAATTTTTGAAATTTATATTCCATTGCGTCATCGAAACCTAACACAAATTATTGCAATAACTTCATGTTAGTAGAAAGTTTGAAAGTAGCAAGAGGTTTCTGAACATTAGAGATGGAAGTTATGTTCCAATCTTAGTTTTAGAAATTGTCGAGCCTATTTTCAATTCTAACAATGTCATTTTAGTGATTATCACTATTGTCTAATGATTTTATGATATCATTATGAATGATGTTAAAATCATGTGGACAACTGAGAAATGACATTTATGAATAGTCATAGCCTGTTAGTGTATAGTACACAATAATCAAATAAACTCCTTAGAGTAGATAATATCATGGAAGCCTACCTTTGGTAATTTAGGCTTGGTCATATAAACAAGAATAGAATCAACAAGAGATAATTCTTAAAGTTAATAATTGTAAATCATTATCAATCTATCAAACCTATCTTCTTAATAAGATGACCATAACACATTTTGTTGGAAAAGATCAATGAGCCAATGATGTTCTGAGATTAATACATACTGATGTATTGAATCTGCGAACATAGTTGTCATAAATTTGGATTATTTGAAATATTTAAATAATTTCATAAAAATATAGAGAAATAAACTTGGAAGAACATTGAAACTCTTTGGCCAGACCAAGGAGGAGAATATTTTTCTGATGAGTTTTTTGACATATCTAAAAGAGAATAAGATTCTCTCTTATTGAAATCAACTTTGTTAGCCATAGTTCGATCGATGATGGGGTTTACAAGTCTACCGATCTCTTTTTATGATTATTCTTTTAAGACTATTTGGTATGTTGTGAATTGGATTTCGAACTAATCAATCACAAAGACTCCATATGAGATATGGATTAGGCATAAACCGATACTTTCTTACCTTAGAGTTTGGAAGTATTCATTTTTATGTCGAGCATTTGTAGATCGATTAACTTGGATCCCGATCTTATATATATTATTCTGTAGGGTATCCCAAAGAATCTAGAGGATATAACTTCTATCTTACTAAAGAACAAAGTTGTTCGGTATTTTTTTTGAAAAAAGGAGTACCTTAGTGAAGGAGCTGATGCCTTTGATGTAGTACTTATGAAGTTCGATAGGTAAAAGAACTGACACAATCTAATAAACCCATAGAATCGAATTTAATTAGATCAAATCTGAAACTCGTTGTAGTAGCACCATTAAGGAGATCCGATAGAGTACCATGTCCGTCGGATAGATACTTCGATTTCTAGTTTCGGAACATGATCCTGTTGAACTCGATAAAAATAATAAGGATTTGATCACCTATATGGATGCCATGTAGAGGTCTGACTTTAATTAATGGCTTGGAGCCATAGCATCTGAAATGGAGTCTATGAAGGTCAACAGTATATGGCCACTCGTTGATCCACTCGAAAGGGTAAAATTTATAACGTATAAGTGAATCTCCAATAGGATCAAAAAGTGCAGACGAGAAGGTGGAGATTTATAATGCTCGTCTAGTTGCCTAAAGATATTGTCAACATTATGATATTGACCATAACAAGATATTTTCTCATATGGCAATGCTAAATATTTCAGAGATTGGAACATGCATTTAGATAAGTGATCAAAATGCATGGCTTCGTTGAGAACGATGAAGAATCCTATAAATACAAATGGGTTAATAGTTCTGTGAGTATATTTCTTATTTTGTATGTAAATAAAATTCTCTTAATCGAGAATGACATTCTTTACATTACAGGAAATAAAGATTTTACTATTATCATTATTCTCCATAAAAGACTTGAAAAATGCATCCTTCATCCTAGAGATGAAGATCTATAGAGATAGATCTAAGAGACTGCTAAAGTTTTCTAAGTCTAACAAATATAGGGTGTTTATGAGTAGAATTTATTCTATCATGTACACCATGTATGAGATCGGATATGGTATACTCACTAGAATAGAAAGTGGATATCTGCAAGATCCGAGTTAGAATCACTGGAAGGACATCCTTAGGTATTTGAGAAATACTAAGGACTGGTGACTCGGTTATGGAGAATTTGACTTAAAATTTATGAAATTTGATTCCAATTTTTAGTTGGATATAATAATAGCAAGAACGTGTCAGAATAAATTCTATCATTAAGTAATGGAGCAATCTGTCGAAAAAGTTCTAAGCTAAAAATTATAGCCAAATTCAAATTGTGAGGCAGAATGCATTGCAACATCTGATGCTTGCAATGAAGCTAGGTGATTGTACAGGTTCACTGACAAGCTAGAAGTGGCACCCTCCGATGATGGTCCTGCTGTATTGTACAGCATCGAAGCCATAGCTCATGCCAAGGAGCCGAAGTCCCATTAGCTTTCCAAGCATTTTGCATCACTACCACCTTATTCAAAAAATTTGTTAAGGTGACGTCAATCTTTATAAGATCGATGAAAAGGAGAATCTGACCAACCCATTTATTAAAGCTTCGATATCTAGGAGTTCTGATATGATAAATTGAAGATGGGTATATAATACTATACTAATTAATTTTAGTCCAAATGGGAGTTGTTGGGAAATGTATCCTAAAGCTAATCGTTTGACGATTGTACTAATAATAAATATATATAAATTGATCAATAATAAAAGTTATTTGATCTTTTTCATCACAAGATTACATCTTCTAACGAACTCTTATGTTGTGATGAAGTCCTTAAGACTACTTTGATCGATAAAAGATGATTTATCATGTAGTCTTTAAACTGATTTGCGACCAAACAATATGCTATTACTAAGATGATAGCGATATCAAGTGTAGGTCATTGTGTGTCATATGCGTTAATTATCCTCGTAACTAAATAGTATGAAGATACTGGTATGGCATGTAGGTGAGATATAGGAGTATATCATTACAGAAAGTGATCAACTGCAAAGCACTCTGCTTTCAAGGGTAGATCGCGAAGGGTATGGGTATAAGTGTCCCTCCAACCTGAAATCACCACGGTGACTTGCAAGCAACTCACTATACTTTGGTGCTAGACTATCTAAGTTTATAATTCAGTGATCGAAGATTTCTGAGTGCAGTTAAGCACTTGTCAAGTTGGTGCGTGAGTCAAGATGGGATTGATCCCTCTGAATTAGTAGGAGTTAATGTATCAATGTATTTCAATTTAGCAAAATCTGAGCCCGAGTAATCCATATGATGGATTTGAAAGATTGAAATATAATGTGGATGACTTATCTAGGATTGACAGTTAAATTCTAGGTCATCCTCAAGCATTAGGGTCAAAGAGGTGAATTATACGGTAACCATACACCAATAGGTTCTTGAACATTGCTTCACCATCATTCGACCTATTCGAACATCGCGTCATCATTGCTAGATGGTTACATCGATGGTTCAAAAAATTATTTCTATGCTACCGGCTTAGGTTCAAACCTATGGGGTCTTACTCAAAAGAAGTTTCTGACTGATCATATAGCTAATCAACGATTGAAAATTGTTCAAGGACTTAATTATCAATTTAATTGATGATTAATCTTGTACAAAAGTTGTAATAAATTTATTCATCAAGTATTAATAAATTAATAGAGGATTAATGAGCAAATAGATTATTGATTAGCTTAATTTTATTAAGCAAAGAGGATTAAATAAAATCTAATTGAATTAGGTTCAATTAGGTTTGACCCGATTAGGTTATGAGATGACCTAATCACTGAGGGAGAAATGTCTTTGATTTGATAAGGACTTTGGTTCAATCAATTTTTAATTTGATTAAAATTTAATTAAAAATTTATGAACCTAATTAGATTAGATTTTATATATTTTATTTGGGATAAATCAGATGTGATTTGGTTTGGATTCAAATACGGAAACCAAGAGTCCATATAAGATTGGACTCTTCTTCCCCATGCACCTCCCACTTTGACGCCATCTTTCTCTATGCTAAAATAATTTTTGCATGAGATTTTTTTATGCCAAAGAGTTCTTTCTCTTTTTTTTTTACATCCAAATCTGATTTAATTTTGATAAAAGAAAGATTTTAAAATTAGATTTCAAAACATTCCTTATCAAGAGAATCTATTTTTATCCAAATCACTCCACATGCCAACTTATTTTTTTCTCCTTATGTGTGCAACATTTTGAGGAGATTTTTTATAAAAATTAGTTGGAGAATTGATTTATCATAAAAAAAAATAGAAAAGAGCATCCCATATTTTTTTGGGCATATTTTGGTATGGTATTGGGAGAAGGTGCGACATATCTTGAAGAGTCCAAGATTCTTAAGACTTCACCCAACCCTATTACATGCCAACAAAAAGGGGTCTATTTCTCACTTTTGTATGTGTAAGAGACCAGAGAAGAAGTTCTCCATATTGAGAGACTTTGGGGCATAGTTCTTGGCATGAAAAAGAGGAGAAGAGTCCTCTCTCTTGGGGTGTGTGCAAAATTTAGTCATCTAGGGTTTCTACCTCAGGGTTGGGAAGAGAGAAAAATAAGAGAGAAAATAGTTTCTTCTCTATCTTTCTTCTACCTCTTCATCTCCTTCAAAAATCCATCTTCAACCTCTAGAAAGATTCTAGAGATTTGAAGAAAGGATCCAGATCAGCCAAAAAAGTTTGTGTGAGCTAGCACTCTCGAGAAGACCAATCAGATCGGGACTTCGAGTAGACTTCCTGTAGAGGTTGAATGCATGTGCAGCTGCGAGCAACCAGTGAGGATCCTCTCTACCATATTCATCAGCAACGGCGATTATCGACCCATGTTCAGGTATCGAGTTCTGAACTTTGATTAGAAGTAGATATGATCTACTGCTTATATCAATGCATGCAGATTTTATTATGTGATTATTTTAGATTTTATATGCAACATATCATGTCATAAATCTTAGAGTAGGTTGATTTGATGATTAGATCATATGTATGTTAGATTAATTTGATTAATCTAGTTATCTTCCACTGTAATTTATTCAAAAAACTTTCAAAATACATGCATGAAATCATCTATATTCACCAACAACTTTGGCTCCTTAGCTTGAGCTATGGTCCATATGTCGTCATAGTACAGTGTTGTGTCATCTCAAAATATTAAACCTAATTCTGCAACAAACCAGAATACTTTATTAGCTACCTCATAAGCAATGACATACTTAGCTTCTAAAATCTACAATGATCGATTGTTTGAAACTCTTTCAATTTATCGAATCCCATTGCTTAAGGAAACACATACTGATGTAGACTCTCTACCATCAACATCAGACATAAAGTCTGAATTGCAAATCCTTATATCCTCAATTTTTCTTCTCCTTCCTAAGATCATGAACATATCCTAAGTGCTTCTCAAATACTTAAAATATTTTCACAGTTATCCAATGCTTTCAGTCTGGATTCAACAGATATTTGTTGGTGACACTTACAGTAAGGTCTATATCGGGTTGTATGTATAGCAAGATATACATGAGGCTCCCTTTAGCTGAAGCATAAGAGATCTAGCTCATGTGCTGAATCTTCTTAAATGTGTCAGAATAAATCTTCTTGGAGAGATCAGTCTCATACCTAAAGGATAGAAACCCTTCTAAGAGTCATCCATGCTGAACCCTTTCAGCACCCCCTCTATGCATATTTTCTGTGAAAGATTTAACATCCCCTTGGATCTATCTCATAGACCTAGATCTATCTCATGAATTTTTATTGGATGCTTCTCAAGGTCCTTTATGGAGAATTTATTTAGATAGCTAAATTTTAAATTGATATTAGCATAGGAACAACTTTCCTAATCAGGAGGATGTCATCCATATACAATACGAGGATTGTGACAATACTCCCACTGACCTTTGTAAGCACATATTTTCCTCAAAAAATAGTTGATCACATCAAATTCATGTTCCTTATCGCCTGCAAGGAACATTTACTCTACACCCTCTATCAAAATACCCAAGAGTTGGATGCCACCCCAATCTCTATCCAATAGAGTTTGTATTCAAAGCCAAGCCCTAATCACTTTGGTGCCTAAGAGATGAGATTAGATCTAATTTTAGGCATTGATTTTTTGGGGCACGGGAAATAGTTACACACATATATTCCCTAGGGGTGAGGAGTTATATGCTATTGGCTTCTTAGGCATGATATGGTGAGGAGAATTGTCTCCTCTTTTCCGTGTGCGTGAGTTATGAGGTAAGGGTTCCTCTCCTAGGCGTGAGAAACAAAGAGGATTTGATCCTCTTAGGTGTGGGTTTTGTGAGAAGAAGACAAAAAATAGAGAAAAAGGTTCTTCTATTCCTTCTTCTTCCTCTTCCTCCTCTACTTCTCCTTGTTCTCTAAGAGAGTCTTAAGAAATAAAGAAAAGTCTTCATTAACCATCAAGAGGCATCTTCTGTAAGGGAGCTAGCACCCCGATGAAATCGCAGGCCTCCAATTGGATTTGAGGGCCTTGTGTGGATACCCATAAAAGTCGGATGTGTATGCAGTTGATCGAAGAACCTCAAAATATACCACGATCATCAGCTGTAGTATTCATCAACCCATGCAAAGGTAAGGAGATTGGATTTTTGATTTATATGTATTATCTTTAATCTGATTTTAAATTTTAGAATCTTAATTTCAGCATGTGAGCACTCCTAGCTATGTGTAGATTTGATCTATATTATGTATACATGCTTGATTTAAAAAGATTTTAAATTTAGATCAATTTAGTTTTCACTATAATCTGATTTCTACATGCGTATCTCGAAAATTGAACTTCCTTCACTTGATCCATTTATGTATGGAGCATGATCCATAAAGAGGAAAGGTTGAAATTCTTAAGAAGGATTTTTAGCAAAGAGGGAAAAGAAATCCACTATCAAAGAGGATCCCTGAAGGAGAGCTAAGCACCCTAATGAGATTGGACACTCTGATCAGACATGACCTCATATGGATACCTGTAGAGGCTGGATGTGTGTACAGCTTCAAAGGAATTGAGAAGACATCTATGATTATCAGATTGTGGAAAAGAGCTACCCATGCAAAGGTGAAGACCGATCTTTCTTTCAACTAATAATCTTAATTTTAATAACTATAGGAGATCTGGATTGATTTGAGATAAGATCTTGCATCATATTGATCTGAAAATATAATTTTCTACTATGTATATGATCATAAAATTTTTAATTTCTGCTGCACAAATCAACCCCAGTTTCTAACATAGGGTTGATCTTGTCACACCCCAAACTCAACATCCAGATCGGATATATAATGGCCGCACACTCTCTAGGGCTAGCCCTAAAGAATATACAAGATCTATAAAATTTCTTACAATCTCAAAATTCTATGAACACTATCTCAATTCATAATAAATAATTTCACATTAACAAATATCAACTTTATACAATTTATAAAACATGATCATCTAACTGTTACTAATGGTGCTCTATCTAATTGATCTTTTCAATCATGATTCCAATCATAACAAATGCATGTATCCTATAACTCTAAAAAAAGAAAGAGGAGAAAGAGGGGTGGTGAGCCTTATAGTCTAGTAAGAATCCCCACCCACACACACCAATATAATAATATGACTAAAAATAATATATGAACAGCATCAAAAGAAAATATATGCCATGAAATCTCATGTCAAGTATCCAGTATAACTCAATATTGATATATATAAAAATATATATCATATACCATCGAATATCCATCTTTTTCAAAAGTCATATACTATACATATATAATCAAGTAAAACTCATTTTTACTTAATTATGGTTTCATGTCTTATCATCCAAATCTCATTAATAGGATCCAAATTAATCAATAGTTGTCTTTAGGATCATAGACTAACCACAGTCACACCCAAGTCTATAATATTCGCGATCCCGCTCGTGGTGGCAAATCAAAATATCTGGGATCCCGTCCATATGGCAAACCATACTAGCCACGATTCCATCCATGGTGGCAAATCAAAATATCTACAAATCCGCTCGTGGTGGTAAATCATACTAGCCACAACCCCATCCACGGTGGCAAACCAAAATATCTATGATCCCACATGCGATGGCAAACCATAATATCTGCGATCCCACCCATAGTGGCAAACTCAAGTACTAAGTTCTTTTGAAAACTCTTAAAAGAACCATTCAAATCTTTGAAGAACACTTTTTTAAACCACTTCAAGGTTGGTTACAATAGTTTTTGTGCTCACACAGTGGATGAAATAGAACTATTGCATTCAATGCTCAGTGCCAACAGTCTTCAATGAGTTTTCATGGTATAGCTTATATCAATGTCTTTGTTTCTTGTTGTTGCTCCCTTTCGTTAATACTACGGAAGCATCTTCTTATAGATAAGAACCTCCAGTAATCATTTCTGTCTGTTGGTCTTCTTATGTGAAGCATTAATTACCCACTGTTCCATTTAGTTCATTTGGAAAACTAGCCATTACAATTGTTGTCAGAGTCAGGGAAGCAGCTTCTGGTTCCCAAGAGGTGGCTCTTGTCAAAATATATTGCTTACTTTGAACCTGTGGAATTGGCTCTCAGAGACTAAAAGATGGCTCCTAGCTACTCATTTTGAAGTATTCTTTGCGACATGAGGTGGCCCTTGGAGTGCTAGAGGCGACTCTCGACTAATGTGTTCTTGTACAACATAGAGGAGTTGGTTCATAGATGGCTCCTATTAAGTTTCAATCAGCTCTTGTAATCAGGAAGTAGCTCCTGCAAATCTTCCAGTCAGCTCCTTGATAGTTGGAGATCACTCATGAGTGCTTGGGATCGACTCCTAAGTATTATAGAAGATTTTTTTCAAAGTTATAGGATACATGCATTTGGCTATGGTTGGAATCGTGAAAGGATCGATTAGATAGAGCACCATCAGTAATAGTTAGATGATCGAATTTTATAAAATATAAAAGATTGATATTTATTAATGTAAAATTATTTATTATGAATTGAGATAGATAGTGTTCATGGGATGTTGAGATTGTAAGGAATTTTACAGATCTTGCATATTCTTTAGGGCTTGCCCTAGGGAGTGTGCAAGCATCGCATATCCAACTCGGGTGTTGGATCGGGGCATGACAGAATGATATCAGAGCATAAAAGGTTATGATCTCTAAGGACTGTAATTTAAGAAGCATTTGAGCATAAGATTATAATTACTAAGGATGTGATAGAAAAATATCAGAGCTTAAGTTTATGATCTCTAGGGATTGTGATTACAAAGAATGTGATTGGATGATATCAGAACTTAAGTTATGATCGCTAGGGATATATGTTAGAAGTAGCATAAAGGATTCAAACTTTGGATTATGGATCAATAAGTATTGTGATAAAATTTATGCACAAGTTGAACACGATGTGCACAATAGAACTGATATCTTGGATTTCAATAAGTAGGATTTATAAGTATGAGAGGTGTTGACCTTAGAAATGAGTGGGATATATTGATATGTTATAATTGTTCAATTATTATTTAGATGATTTTGGAATGCTAAACTCGATATGGGTGAAGATCATAGTGACTTTTCTAATTTTAATGTTTATTGATTGATCATTATAATTTTGGGTTTATTAGAAGAAAGATGTTTGAATGTGGCCTAAGAAAGAATTGCATCATATAAGAGAGGAATATTTTTCGAGCATTGAACCTGTAAGAGGATCATATGTGAAACTCACACGTAAATAAAAAATATATATGGTTCTATTGATGGATTGGATTTTATTATGAGAGCATGACATAAAAAAGTATTGAAACTTAGGAATATGATAACCATGGATTGTGATAGAGGTAATTCATAGGGTTGGAGTTTGATGGATAATTTATATCTTAATTATAATTTGAGAGATTGATAAATTTATGATCTTGTTGCTTTAGAAATTATATAGTAAATCTGAGATATTTGATGGATTAAATTAGAGTGCGTAGCAAAAGTGTGATGGTTTGACGACTACATTATGATAAATGAAATTAATTTCTTTTCTAAATCAAGAAGGTTATTTAGGAGTTTAAGGACAAGATAAGAATTTTATATCCTTAAGGTTATTGACTTTACAGTTTGCTAATTTTGAAGAAGAAATTATTTTAAGAGGAGAAGAATGTAAAGACCCTAACTTTTTATCCTAGCAGGAATCATAAAGCACAAAAAAAAGCAAGAATCGAAAGAAGAGGACTACTGATGGGAGTTGGCCTCCTCTCCCCAAGTTTAGCAAGGATCGAGAGATCTAGAGCTTATCGAACATTTAGATCTCAATTATAAATAAGCCACAACCCTCTTCCTTGAGCTCAATGACCCAATCCCTGATCAATCGTTGACAAAAATTAAGGGTTTAAAGGATTCTTTCCATCAAGCATTTCTCATGAAGTTACCATCGATTTGTTGCTAGAATTGAGATATCAACCCCCTGCCCTTCTTATTCTTTTCTTCCCAAACTCTAGGAAGCTTTTGATGGTTGGATTAAGCCATCGGCTGTCAAATTTCATGGACACCAAACCTCTCCTATTTTTCTTCGACTTTCCTTCCACTGGACCAGCCGTTGATGTCAAAAATGGCCTTGCTTGAGTCATCGAAGGTCGGAGCCATCCTGTCGGAGCTGTTGAGGGTCACCATCGATAAGGGTCCTGGTCATGAAGTGGCCAACCTCATGTTTGCCGTTTCCCTTATTTCAATGAAGAAGAAGAAAAAGAAAATGAGAGAAAGAAAAGAAGAAAAAAAAAGAAAAAGGAAAAGAAAAGGACAAGAAAGGAAAGGAAAACAAGAGAGAGTGTATCCCTCTCCTCCCTCTCATCTCTATATATCCTCTCTCTCTTCACTTCTCTCTCTAGTTTCTCTGGCTAGATTGTTTCTCTTTATGGACTCCTCTCTCTAGAATCTTATGGACCAGTGGAGGGTCCAGATACCTAGATAACCCAGATCAATTGGCTGACTCTAAGAAGGGTCCTAGACTTATGATATTTAGGTCTTTATCTCTAATTTTTCACATATAATTTTTATGTTTGACCTTGAGCATGTAGAGGTGCGACTGTTTGCACAAGAAGGTGCTAAGCAAAACATATTATTTTTGAGTTCGTAGATTGAAAAGTTCATCGATTATTATATTGAGTCAATCACAAATAAAGATAAGGGTTCTTGGACACAACACTGATATATATTTATCTATTTTGTACTGTAAGATTTGATATTTGTTTTATGTTTGCCAGTATGATTATTTTATATTTTATATCATATGTTTATATCAAATAACGATGGTTTTTTTGGATGGGTTGGGTTATGATATCGATTGTTGAGAATTTTGAAAAGAACATAATATGATACAAAATTTTCCTCATGTAATTAAGACTTAATAAATTGGTAATCAAGAAAGGATAAAGTGATACTTCAGTGAAAGTTCTGGTGACATCCAGAAATAGGTTAGGAGTGGTTGATTTTTAAAGATCAACTGAAAGGGAGAGAGTTTCGAGGAGGAAACTTTGGCGTAAAAGGCTTGGCTAACGTTCAGTATATAGTTGAAAGAATAACGTGCCCTATAAGCTAATCAAAATTTATATTTTGATAATTTTTTTTTAAATTTTTCTGACTCATGTACTTGACATTTTATGGATAAATAAAAAGCATTTATATTTCATCATATGCTGCATCTTATATATTAAGATTATAGTGAACCCCATAAATTAGGACAACAATTTTAGGATTATGATAATATCATACCAGTGAGACCTAAAATCTTAAAAATTCTAATCTAAAATATTCTCAATCAATGGATCATTGATTTGTGGATCTATGTTTCCAATAAGATTGGCACATCCTTTGTTTGCTCAAACGAGATTGATCTCACAATAACTTGTTTGAGATCCTAATATAAGGATGTGAGTGCTCATTAGAGAATGAATTCACTAAATTATTCCATCTTGAGAATATCTTATAGAGTCTTACTTATCTGTCAGAAGATATTTCTCTTAATGGAAGTTGTGTAAGCAATCCTTCGACCTAAGACTACCATAAGAACTTTGTATACATGAATCCATAGTTTGGTTCATACTCATTCATGACTTAGTCATATACGGGGTATTCTAAATATGGTGGATTGAGTATGGAGGTTGTGAGTAGATCAATATGGAATCGATCACTCCTGATAAGAGGAGATCACATCCTACTTACCCTAATCAAATGATGATTCAAGAAGACTTTGATCCACACAGAATAAAAATTAGAAATTTTTTTTAATATTTTATTAATCAAATCATCATTATAAGACTGAAAAAAATATGAATATGAAATTGAATTTGACATGATTTCATGTCCATAGTCATATTCGGGATGCAGTATGATCGCAGGATTCAATTGCACTGTAACTTGCCAGTGAAGGATATTTTTAGTATTTCTATCAAAATTTTATATCTATTGAATAGATATGATACGTTGCCAGACATCAATCTTGTCTTGTAGGTTTAATTAAATTAAAGAGTTTAATTCGATTGCCAATTAGAAAGGGTTCTAATTGTTGAAATCGAGTTAGCACGGTTTGACCTAAATCAATTAGAAAGAGTTCTAATCAAATTAGGTCAACTTACACTCAGATCTACTGCTTGCTAGATATAGAATCCAATAGACCACACATAAAGAGAATTGATCAAAAATCTAATTGGATTAGATCATGTTTGTAGGATAAATATGCTAGCATGTATTGCAAACCCTAGCTCCTAAATTTGAATTAGATCCAATTTTGGTTCTTGATTGGGCTAATTAAATCAATTAGACTCATATTTGGATTAGGTCTGATTTGGGTTGACCCTTGACTGATCGTGCCAAGGGATATGGCACCAACCATCAGGCTTCCCACGTGCCAGAGAGTCTCTCTCTTTGGCACGTGGGTGTTTTTCTCTAGCGCACATTTGAAATGGCACCCCTTTGTGTGGGGCACCTCTTCCTTATGTTTATCCATATTTTTTTCACGGAGAATATTTTTATTGCATGGAATACAGATGACTAAGGGGTGTAGAAGACTCCTACATCTTAAACACTTTTTTGTCATTAGAATAAATGGATGAACTTGAACCCATGTCGTCTCTCCCCTTATCCTTGGCACCACTTGGACTTAGAGTCCAAGTGGTTATGGTCTCTTAATCTCCATGCCAAATCTTGTTGGGTGCCTCATATTTTGGCCATTGGATGGCCATCAGATGGAATTCTATCTGTTAGATAGAGTGGGTGCTCCTAATAAAGCCTCGCAACACTTTGGAAAACACCAAAAATTATTTCTCTAAAGAGTTCTTCTGTGAGAAGCATCTCTTCAATTTATTTCTCGATGATTGCCACTTTTCCTAATTTTTCAAGGGGGCGTGAGATGAGGAGGAAGGGCATGAGATGACATTGGTGAAAAAATAATGCCTTATAAGCCAATCGCAAATGTGATGCGATGGGGTTTTTTATTTTTGTCACTTAATGATAATGTTCTTCATGTTGATCAAACGAAAAAAAGAAAGAGAGAAGATGTGAATATCAGTACCAATTTATTTTTATATTCTATAAATTCTTATTATTTACTTTTATTACAAATAAAAAGTAGGATCTAAATAGTAGAACTTAGTACCTGATTTATTTTTCATACTTTTAATTTTTATTTTTTGACTTAAATTATTTTTTTTCAAAATTTTATTTTCTTTTTATAAAATCAAAGATTTCAATTCAAAGTACTATCTTCTCTGTGGATTCGATCTGACTCACTATTTTCTATATATTTTTAATTTTTAAAAATTAAAATTAAATTGATAATCATGATGTCCTAATGATGACATCGTGATCCTATCAATTTTTGATACTGTTGTTGGAGAAGGCACCAATTTTAATATTTGATTTCTTAGATGACTTACTATTTTTATATATTTTTAATTTTTAAAAATTAGAATTAAATTGATAATCATGATGTCCTAATGACAACATCATGATGCTATCAATTTTTGGCACCGTTGTCGGGGAAGGCACCAATTTTGATATTTGATTTCTTTAATTTTCTTATGAATATAACTTACAAATTTTTTTAATTTTTTTTATCTTTTTGCACAAAAATAGGAGAAAAAAAGAAGAATTAAATACTTCAATTTAGTGAGATCAATCCTAACCTTAAACTAGTTTCTTTTTTTTTGTATTAATTACTATTTTTTTAAATTAATATAAAATTTATCTAAATAAACCTAATAAAAATCATATGACATGAGTAGAAACTTAATTATTTAGAAGCATTCATCATCTTAGATTTACTTTTGATGATTGCTGGAGATAAGGTAAGTTTTCAAGTTTGATTAATTTCATGCATATACTTTAGTTGCATAGAACTCCTTGTTTGAAAATTGGTTGTGCATACTTATCTCCAATCAACTTAGGGGCAACACTCATTTACAAGATAAGGTGAAGATTTCATCACCTTTTTTTAGCCCAAAAACAACCAACCAGCATCCCGCATTAACCCAAACCTAATTAAAATTAAGTAGATATTGGTCTTTTGGATCAATTGAGTTTAGTTTGAGTATTGTAGTGAAGTCAAGTGAAGTAAGTTTGGACTCACCCCTGAAACTGATGTCTAATGCTAGAGATTACAAAGGCTAAGACTTAGTGGACTTGTGGTTATTTAATTGGTTCCGTTAGCTTATCTGGCTAATCCAATTGATGTCTAAGACAAGCAATGGAAGGACCCCCATGACCCCACCTTTTACCTGGCTAGTTAAAAGAAGTAAGAACAGATCCAACTTGCATTTAGGCCCTGCCACTCTACACCAAACTATTAGGTCTAAAAAATCCGTAGGCGTCTAGGTTTAATTGCTTACTAACTTGATTGCAATTAACACTTAACCATAACTAATTCTTCTCATCTATCATCTTTAGGTCTAGGATTTTCTTAAGGTTCTTGCCTTTAGAATCTCTCTCTTTCTTTCCTTTCTCTTTCCTTTCTCCCTCTTCTTAAAAAAAGAAAAGAAAAATTCTAAACCACACACATTAGGGTTTGCACTAGTATATGCACGGTTGGAGATCTCTTTATCCTGATCTGGTTGAACTTAATCCTAAAATTGAACGACTGATTCACGTTAAACCTAAAAATCAAATGGCTGGAAACCCTAGAGAACCACCTAGGCAGATGAAAGAATATTTTATTCCTTCCACCTATAACCTATCAACTTATATCCACTTACTTGATATCCCTACAAGCCATTATGAGATCAAGTCGACCACAATCCAGATGCTTCCATTTTTCTATAGGAATACCAATGAAGATCCTTACAAGCATCTAGATGAATTTTTAAAAATCTATTCCATGGTGAAGATTCAAAATTTTACTGATGATGCACTTAGACTGATCCTATTCTCCTTTTCACTTAAGAATAAAGTCAAGTACTGGCTTGGCACAATAGGGAGATCGATCCGGACTTGGACTAAAATACAGCATGAGTTTTTTAAGAAATTCTATGCCATAGGTCGAACTAACACCATGAGATGAGCCATCACTGGATTTGCTCAGCTTCCAGAGAAATAAATTCACGAGTCATGAGAGAGACTTAAGGAACTTCTTAGAAAATACCCACACCATGGTCTATCTAAGTGGCAAATTATTCAAGCTTTCTATCTAGGTTTAGGTGACCAGTATAGACATATAGTAGATGCATCTTCTGGAGGTGCATTCATGAGTAAGAGTGAGGATGAAGCCTATACTTTGTTTGAAATCTTGAGTGAAAACTCAATCAACCATTCTTCATTATCTTCCTATGAAAGATCGATCCCTCATCAAAAGTGGACAGAAATTTTTGAGATCAAACAAACAAACTCTAGTTTTAAGGTTGACTTGAACCTAATAGCTCAAAAATTAAATAAAATCGACTTTCTTATTCAAAAGTTAGATTAGTTCCTAACCCTAGGTCAACAATCTCCTGTGCAATATACACCACCTCCCAATTATCAGGAGATTTATTTTATATATACTAGCCCAACCCATCATGTGAGTGAATGTACCACGGCTGCACAGTTTTCATCTTTTATCTAAGAATAAGTTCAAGCTGCCTAAGATTACTCCAAGCCTGTCAATGGCCTATTTTTAAACACATATAACCAAGATTGGAGAACTACCCTAATTTTTCTTGGAGACCTCAATAGACTCAGGCTTAGATCCAAATTCTTTCTGAGCAAAACTTTCAGAATAGGCCCTAATACCAGAATTATGCCTATAATAGAGATCAGTCTAGTCAGTCTACCCAGCTACTATATCATAATCAGCCATCATACCCACCTCCTCAATAGACCAATCTAATCAATGATAGATTTAATCAACTCCAATAATTGATTATGATCCAATAGTAATCTATCGTTAGGCTAGAAGCATAAATAGGATAGTTAACTAAGTCTACCATGAAGAGAGAACCAGATCAATTGTCAAGCCAACTGATACCAAATACCAGGAACAACTCATCTACCCACCAACCACCTAGATCTAGTCACCAATTTAATGTCTCCCCTAAGAATCCTTAATTTAAGAATGCCAATACAATTACTAAACTTAGAAGTGGTGGGATTCTTTAGGACCCATATCAAGACCAGGTGAGAGAGGCTAGTATTGATACTAGCCAAAATGAAAACTTGAAAAAAAAGGTTAGTACTGAGACTAACCCAATAGAAGAACCTGAGCTCGAAACTGGTACTGATGCTGATTTCAATTTGAGTGAAAAAGCCAAAGAAAAGAAGAGCATAGATGATTTACCTGAGACATATAAACCAAGAGTTCCATTTCCTTCAGCCCTAGAAGCCAATTCTTCTTGTAAAAACCAAGGAGCATGCAATGAGAAACTAATAAAGATGTTTAAGCAAGTTCACATTAATCTCCTCCTCGATGCGATTCAGCATGTTCCAGCTTATGCAAAATTTCTTAAGGAACTCTGCATACAAAAGTGTGAGACGAGAATAATAGAGAGAATTATGCTGTTTGAGGATGTCAGTGTAGTCCTCTTGAATCCATTGGCTCAAAAAATGAAAGATCCTAATGGTCCTTTGATTTCATGTGTTATAGGAGGCATCACCTTTGATTGAGACTTGTTAGACTTAGGAGCTAGTGTCAACCTACTTCCAACATTGGTCTATAAAAAATTTGGGATAGGAGAATTTAAACCCATGTCGATTATTCTGCAATTAATCGATTAATCTGTAAAGATGCTACATGGTCTGATTGAGGATGTCTTAGTTAGAGTGAATCAATATTATTTTTCAATACACTTCCTTGTACTTGATATGGAACCATCTTAGAAGCTGAATCAAAATTCCATAATTTTAGGGCATCCATTCCTAGCCACTGCCACTGTCAATATCAATTGTAAAACAGGAGCCGTTGATATTTTTTTTAGAGATCAAAAGGTAAAAATTAATATTTTTAATGCCTCAAAGTATACTCAGAAGGAGAAAAATTATTTGGTAGTTGAATTAATAAATGAAATAGTTGAATTTGATTTCTCTTTAAAATTAATAAAAAATAATTTTTTGGATGAGCCCATTGAAGAATTCAAGTCTAGGAGATGAATGCCCTGTTTGATTCATCTCACCCACCTTATCCATTAGAATTTATCAATCCAATATTCGACATAAGGTAAGTAAGGTAGAATCTGCATTGGTCTAGCTGAAAATGGTAAACTTAACACTTTCTAGGAGGCAATCCAGCATCTACTTTTTGATATCTTTTGTATTTTGTTTAGGTTAATCAAGTCTTGCTTAGTGTTTCTTGTAGAGATTTAAAAACAATATTGGCTAAGTTGGAGAGAGAACTAATTTTAAAATAATTTCTGAATCAGGTGATATCTCTCCTTGTCTTTCTCTTTATTTTTCTTACTCCATTGAGGATAATGTCGATTAAGTTGGGAGGGAGATAATAATAAAAAAAAATTTAAGTCCTCAAGTAAGTTAGTATTTAGCATTTAGGCATCTGATTATACTTAAGAATCTAGTTAAACCAAGTATTTTTTAAAAAAAATTGATGCATAGACTAGAAAGTTTGTAAGATATTGAGGGATCAAGTATTAAAAAAATCCAATAAAGAGTTAAGTTTAGAATTTAAATAATTTTTTTTGAGTATTTCTAAATTTTTTTACCAGCATCAAAAAAGAGTTTACTTCCTATGAACTTGTATAGGGTAACTATACATTTCTTCATATTAAAAAAAAAAATTTTCAAGTACTTCATGCTGAGTAACCGAGCCTCTTTGCCTAAGCAAGCATTGAGTTTCGTATCAAAAAGTATGAAGGGTAAAGAAGCTTTGTTATAAAGCTAGTTTTAATTCATAGCCTGTTTGATTCAAGCAAATAAGTCCGAGGGTATTCTCTACCTAGTGCCTTAAAGCTATCTGATTCAGGAGTAATTGATTGAAAACTCGCTACATGGATCAAACAGAAAGTTTAAGGGGTTAAGACACTCAATGGCACTACAATGTTAAAAAAAAAAAATCAATAAATAAAGGATGAAAGTAATAATATACTTGTTTATATAAAGAAGATTAATGATTTGGAGATAAAAGTAGGGGTAATTTAGAAAAAGTTCAGAAAAAATTTGATTTTCTTAGTTTAACTTTTATATTGATTAGTATTAATACCCCAATAATATACTTCACTCACGCTCTACTAAACATCAATGGCCCTTTTTGAAAATTATCAGATAAAATTTAAAACTCTAAGTTAAACGATACTTAACTCTAAATCTTTTCTTTACTCGAAGAAAAGCGAAGTTCAAGTTGGGGGGTGTAATAAGTCATATATTTTTATATTTATTTTAGATATTTTTGATAATTAATACTGCTAACATCTTCTAAAAAATTTAATTTCATAAATAAATTAATTTTTTTATAAAAATAAATAATTTTAAAAAATAAAAATTAGAATAATTTATGAAAAATAGATGTCAAGCAAATTAAGTAATTTAAGTAACAAAATAATGAAGAATTAATGAGCAATTTAATTCATATATTTTTTTTTTTTTAGGCATAAAATCTGAGCAAAATCAAGTCAAAATATCCCAAAAATCTATTTTTTTAGCCTTCGGTGCACGGTGGACCGGCCACTCCATCCACAGAATCAGGGGTGCAGTCCACAAAAATAGTTCACAGTGCACGACCTGGTTTACAGGCAGGCGGCTCATTTTTGCATGATCGGATGGTTGAAATCACTCCAGATACACGATCGGATAGTTGAGGATGCACATTACCGTATCAAGCGATGGTGGCCCACTTTTAGTGTGCGATCTTATGGCCCAAATCGATCTTGAGCGAGATCCAACGGTCCGTGTTCATTATCGATTGAGAATTGAATTTTTTGCTCCATCTAACGATCGAAAATCAATCTGATGATCGATCCAACGGCTGTCATTCTTCCCAACTGTGAATAAGAAAATTGATGCATTGATCGATGGCCTGAATTCAATCTGATGAAACATCCAATGGCTAATATCGATCCTGATTGTGATAAGGAAATGAACTATGATTTTTGGGCTGATCTAGATGGTCCAAACAAGATCTAACAGCCAAAATTAATGGACACATGTTTAATACAATTTTGAGGGGTTTTAGGACTCCTTTCGCTATTAGAAAAAGATAAAAAATTTATCTATAAATAAGGAATCCAAAAATAAGAGAAAAAGTAGAGAAAATTAATAGAAAAAAATAAAAAAAATAGAAAAAAATTTGGAGAGATTTAGGAATCCAAGAAGAAGAAAGAGAGAATTCAATTTGCTCTACGGAGTATGAAGGAAGAAGGAGAGGTCGTTAACCATCTTTTCGATAAGGCGGCACCAATCAACTTCAGATCCTTGCTATAATTTTATTTTATTTTATTTTATTATTTTTTAAATTTTTTATAATTAAATTTTACTTTTAATTAATATAAAATTTATTTTCTTATAATTTAAATTTTTATTGTAAGTAGATGCTAAGATCTAGTTAGTAGATCTTAGTACTAATTTATTTTTATATTCTTTAAATTTTTATTATTTATTTTTATTATAAGTAGAAGCTAGGATCTAAATAGTAGATCTTAGTATTTGATTTATTTTTTATACTTTTTAGTTTCTGTTTTTTGACTTAAATTATTTTTTAAAAAATTTTATTTTTTTTTATAAAATCAAAGTACTGCCTTCTCTATGGATTCAATCTGACTTACTACTTTGTACTTATTTTTAATTTTTAAAAGTTAAAATTAAATTGATAATCATGGTATCCTAACGACAACATCGTGACCCTATCACCTATTTGAAATATTGGACTCATTATTATACACCTTAATGGGAGGCTATGAACAAGTTATCTCCATAATTGTATCATTTTATGAACCTAAAAATTTAGAAGATTTGATTTCATTGGCCGAGAATAAGAGAAGAAGTTGACCTGTAAGCTATAAATCATCCCACTGACTTCACCAAGTCATGTAGAGGATTAGATACAAGCTAGTCAAAAGATACCTAAATCAGTCACACTAATTAACCTTGATGGCATGGGTCAAACTTATGACTCAGATGAGGAGTCCCTCTGAGACTGAGACTTTGGAGGAGAGTCCCATTGGACTGGGACTCTATTATTAATGAAAAATTAATTAGTAATTATTGAAATTCATATGTAGGGGCATGCATGTGTATTTTAAAATTTTATTTTCTAGACACTACAGTAGAATAGTAGATTAAAATACTTTTAATCTATGTGATGCATACATAAAAGCATAAACCATAAGGATCTACTTCATATGCTGAAGTTGAACATATGCTGAAATTTAATATATGATCGAATCACAAACCTGTTTCATAATTTCTTTCTTCAAATCTGAATCTGAAAGAGAAGAAGCTCCCTCTTAGTCATGCAAGCATCTGGCCTCTATGGGTATCCACTCGAAATTAGCTTAGAATGGTTCTCTTAAGATTGAATTTTCTTCTCTAAGAAAATTCAGCCTGCGAATCTGAACGAAATCTAGGTCGTGATCAACTCTTTGATCTCTTTCCTTAATCTTCTTCTTCTCTTCTTCTCTTGCTTTTCTCCCTTGATTTGTGTTGCTACCACAGGCTAGAAACCAGCAAAGGAGAGATGCACAACAGCCTTGGGTGTGGAAGCAATTGGGACATCCCAAAAAGGATTGGCATGTGGACGTCCAAGAAGAAGAGAGGAAGAGAGGAAGAGAGGGCGTGGGGACTTTCTATGGGGTGTGGGGGTGGCTGGTTTTGATGCCTAGGGACATTAGGGGAGGCCCTTTTAAATAGATATAAAGGTTGAATCCTATTCAATCTCATAATAAAAATCCCACTTGCATTAGGTTTCCTAATAACTTAAGTTATTCAACTTCCTTTAGGAATCCTTTTAGGTGCCAACTCTTGGAGCTCTTGGATCCACTAAATCACACCCCAAAATACATCCAAGGGATGCCCCAATTGGGATCCACATGCCCTCTAAAGGTGGGACATGCCCAACTTGATCAAATCAAGGTGGCGCCCCATCTTAATTATCAAGGAAATAAATTAAGGACTTTGCACCCTTAATTTATTTGATCCAAAACCTTAGACACCTAACAATTAGAGTCCAATAAATCTAATTTATTTAGGTTATTAGTAGGTAATTAAGTTTGAATTAATCTTATCAAATAAAAAATTCAAATATAAAGAGAAAATTGGGTCCAACCATGTGCTAGCAAGGTTATCTTGAATCTAATCGAATTTCTCTAAACCCAATTGACACTTTATAAGCTCAATTGCTTATTCTAAGCCTAATCCCTTTGTTGTGTGATTCTGTAGATTCAATTCTATCTGATAGTGAGATATACAATGATCTCTATCAAAGTATCATTGAAATTCTTTTCAATGGGTTAGAATAATTCCACTCTAACTCATCAAGGATTGTCGATCCAGAACAATCCTAGTAAGCTCTCACAATCCACCAGTGACATCTAGCAGTATGTAGTGGTAACTCAGTAGAATCGAAATAAACCTCAAGGTGTAGTTAATGTGTGATTTAGTCCCTCTATCGTGAGTCCCGACTTGATGGTAGGTCATGGATAAATCGTCAAACCTCAACATCAGTTATATGATAGATTCGATTAGCTCAAGTCCAATTATGACTCTATGGAAATTTTTTGTAATCAATCATACTGTTGTGGCTATAAACACTCAGACTTAGCTTTTCAAATCTTATAGGACTACTCTCTATCAAGATCGATAGATCCCATCTTGATGTGCACCCTACTCCTATAGTG
Organism: Elaeis guineensis; assembly: GCF_000442705.2. NCBI lineage: Eukaryota > Viridiplantae > Streptophyta > Magnoliopsida > Arecales > Arecaceae > Elaeis > Elaeis guineensis. Next base: position 56,350,268 of record NC_025995.2, on the reverse strand, counting down.
GACTAACTATCACCAACATCCACTACAAGAGCTCATTGAGATCCATGTTAATGTGTCAGTCAAACTCCAACAGTCTCACTACGAGTAGTCGTACCATCTCAGATTAAAGGATCATTCACACAACTACAGCATCGAGTCAATTACTGACGATCGAATAAAAATCTAAGTAATTTCTTGTATGGTCATGCTCAGTACTAGTTATTCTCTAACAACTATCTGCACTCATCATCCAGTGTCTCTACACTATGACCAGAGACTCATCTATCTCAAAGAAAGTGATCTATACATCAGTCTATTCAGATTGATCACCGTCCTCATGATGATCCTATGATCGAGAGCATTTAAGAATTAAATACATGTCTCTAATTTTAATATCTTGAGAATATGTATCGAAAATTAATATCATGGACGATTCAAAGATAGATCACACTTGAATAAAAAATAAACTTATCCTTTTCATTAATCAAATCAATGTATAAAGTATAAAATTATATTCTAGATTTATTACAATATATCAGCCATATTGACTTCTAGGACATACATCTAACAATCTCTCACTTGGACTAAAGCCAATTGGCCACTAATCTAAGTCCCATCTTCTCAAGATGGACTTCTATTTTTGGCTGGCTCAATTATTTTGTCAGCAGGTCTACCACGTTGTCCATGGAGTATACTCTTTGCACTCGATATGTTTCTTTTCGAGGTAGTCATATATGATATGATACCGCCGCTCGATGTACTTTATTTTTTGATGAGATCTTGACTCCTTAGCAAGTGCTATGGCTCTATTGTTATCGTAGTAAAGTGGTATGGCATCCGATGTCATAACCCAAAATTTCATGATGAACTTCTTGAACTAGAAGCCTTCCTTTACAACATCCGAAACAGCGACATACTCAGCCTCTGTAGTCGAATCTGCTATGATGGGTTGCTTGGAACTCTTTCAGCTGACTGCGCCATCATTGCAAATGAACATATATCCTGATATAGGCTTTCTATTATCAGGATCAGATATAAAGTCTGAATCAGTATATCCCTCGACCCACAACTCAAAACCTCCTCTAAAGATCAAGAACAAATCCTTAGTCCTTTTGAAGTACTTAAGGATGTTCTTCACAGCTACCCAGTGCTCTTCATCTGGATTTGACTGATATCTGCTCATGGTACTCACAGCAAGAGTAATATCAGGTCAAGTATACAGTATGGTATACATGAGGCTCCCTATGATCGAGATATAAGGAATCCTACTCATGCACTGAACTTCATCAGATGTAGTTGGATACATCGTCTTGAAAAGATTAATATCATACCTAAGAGGCAAAAGTCCTCTTTTAGAGTTTTCTGTGCTGAACCTCTTTAGCATCTTTTTTATATACAACTTTTGTGACAGGCTTAGCATCCTTTTAGACTATCTCTATAAATCTTTATTCTAAGAACATAGGATGCTTCCCCTAGGTCTTTTATGGAGAATTTCTTGGACAACCATCTTTTAACCATGGTCAGCATGGGAATATCATTCCAAATGAGAAGAATATCATCCATATACAATACGAGGAATGTTATTGCACTCCCATTGATCTTTTTGTATACATATGGTTCCTCTTCATTTTTGATGAAATCAAACGATTTGATCGCACCATCAAAATAATAGTTCTAACTCTAAGAAGCTTATTTTAATCCGTATATGAATCTTTATAGCTTGTAGATTCTGTGATTACCATCACTAGATATGAAATTCAAAGACTGCTCCATATAGATATCTTCCTCAAGATATCTGTTGGTGCAGAATTTCGTCGAAACTGGAGAAGTTGGAGCTGGGATGACCGCGGCCACCGTCGGGACCTGCAAGGAAAGTCTAAATCAAAGTTGGGGGTACTCTGGCAAGACCCTCCAACGCTCAAGTCAGTACTCTGCTTCAACAGAAATGGAGTGCTTGAGTGAAAATTTTAGCAGAGTTTCAAGATAGAGTTTAAAGCTTAGAGAAGAACGTATCTGGGGGTCCCTTTTTATAGACGGAGAGCGTAACTGATTAACAGCGATGTCTGTAACCGCCTGGTAGTGGGTCATTCAGAGCTGCACGGAGTTTGTTACAGAGAGTAGTGGTGTCAGGGACCGTTCAAAGCCACGTGGAGTTTGTTACGGAGAGTGGAGTGGTGTTCGTTGTCACGACTTGCTAGAGAGTAATGGAGCCTGAAGAGTGGAGTGGTATCCATTATCGTGACTTGCCAGAAAGTGGTGGAGCCACGTGGAATCCATTGCAGAGAGTGGAGTAGGGTAGTGGCCATTGTCATGACTTTCCAGAGAGTTGGGATCTGTCGGCTGGAGCTCGACTGGGATGTCTGATGGAGCGAAATGGCTCTATATGCCATCGATCTAGGAGAAGCTCGAATATTTTCAAGGTTACTGATGAGTCTACCATTGTCGGATGCCTCGGACACTGATGCTACAGGTGGGAGTCATCTACTATAGAAGCTCAGATGGAGACTTTCTGTTGGTGAAGTCCAGTAGGAGTCCGATTGCTAGAGAAGTCCGTCTGGGATTTGCCTAATGTGGAAGCTCGTTTGAAGATTATCCGCCAGAGAAGTTCGGTTTCATGAAGAATCTGGCAGAGGGTCGGTCGGTGGTGGACTTCGGATGATGTTGGGGAGGTTCATCCGTTGGAGGAGTCTAGGGATCCTGTGGAAGTCTGGATGGCATTGTTGAAGTCCGACTGACGCTATTGAAGGTTGACGACTGGGGAGGTTCGGCAGACACCAGAGGTGATCGACCATTGTAGAAATCCAGCTGCTGGAGCCGGTCTGTCGTAGAAGCTCGTCCAGAATCCATCCGCTATGAAGTTCGGATGGAGTCCGATTCTTGCAGAAGGCTGAAAGGAGGCTGCTTATTATAGAAGCTCAGTCAAAGATCGGTTGTCGTGGAAGCTTGGAGTAGTGACCTGACCGGTGGAGCCTGTCCCATTGTAGAAGCTCATCTGGGAACCGGAGTAGATATCCGAAGTAGACTGCCTGCAGCAGGAATTCATAGTAGACTGCTTGCTGTAGAAATTTGACTCTCGCAGGAGCTCGGATGGAATCCGCAAGGTGCTCAATCATCGTAGAAACTTGGATGGAGTCTGGTTACTGTAGAAATCTTGTTGTCAGAGAAGCTCTGGATATTGACGAAGTTCGGAAGAAGTTCGAAGTAGGGTTGTCCGTGGCTGGAAGAAGTCTGGAAGGGATTCGGAGAATAGTTGATCACTGTAGAAGGTCGGCTGATAGTGAAGCCCAAAGAGCCTTTGGAGCGGCCCGGTGGATGAATAGAGAAGCTCATTATCGAAGAAGTTCGGATGGTATTATGGAAGCTCAGACGGTCGAGGGGGTTCAGAAAGACATCACCTAAGGTCGGAAGCTGGAAAAGTCCTGGAAGGGGTGGTCTTTTATAAACTTCGGCTGGGGATATTTTATACCCAACATCAGTCTCCCTACTTTCGAGTTTGGATTTTGAATGAAGGAAGTACAGAGAAATTCTCACAGCCGAAGTTGCCCCCCTCAAATTCCGCACTCGGTGGTTGCCAAATATTTTGGCGTTTGGCATGCTGGTGTCAGAGTCTTTTCAAATCAAAGCGATCCGAAAAGATTTTTTCAGAATTCTCACTGGGGCGTGGCTCTAGGTACGGTGCAATAATAATTTTGTTAGGTGTCATCCATTTTCAGCCGCCTGCCATGGTGAGTGGGACACGCGGAGAGCGTAATTCGGCCAGAGAAGATCTGCAATCATTATTGCACCAGACCCCGGGGTCTATTTAAACACGTCCTCCTCCTTTAGGGGTTTCACTTTATCTGAGAGAATCCCTCGGTCCCCTCCTCTTCCTCGAGAGCTCCAGCTTCCTTTAGCATCCTTCTCGGCTTTAGGCATCCTCCGGGTCGACTTCCATCGTCCTTGCCGTCTTCCTACACTCCTCGAGCCAACCTAGATTAGTTCCGAAACTTCTTGCCATTTTTTTATTCTTTCTTCTTCGTATTCTGTTCATTTAGCTTCCTCGAGAGCTTGTTTGTTATTTTTCTCAATTTTTTTTGGAGTTTTTGTGACTTCCATTTGATCCAAAATGTCTTCCGATATCTCCTCTTCTAGCGGTTCTAGGAGTTCGTCAGCCCCAGTTCCCCAAAGTCCTTGTACCGTAGACGAACCCGTAGTTAGGACCGAACCTCATTTGGTCTTTGCGCCGGACACCATCTCCAGCTCTTTGACTCCGAATGAGCTCTCACTGATAAGGATTCAGTATGGAATTCCTCCGGAGTATGAGCTGGAGCTTCCCGGGCCAATTGACTAGGCTAGCGCCCCTCCTCTCGGCTGCTTGTCTGTACCAGGAGGCCTTCCGTGCCAGACTTCAGCTTCCACTGCCGCCTTTTGTTGTCGCTCTCTTTCATTTTCTGAACATTTCTCTAGTCTCAAATGCATCAAACTCCTTTAGGTTTTTGATAGGATTTCTTTCTCTTTGTAGTTTAGCTGAAGTTTGGCCGACTCTCTCTTTGTTTAGAAATTTCTATACCTTCAAGCGTCATCCCTCGATAAAGGACTGGTGGTACTTCTCCCCTCAGTTCAGTAGAAAGGAGTTGCTGAAAGGCACCCCCTCTTCTATCCACAATTGGAAGGAGAGGTTTTTCTATGTTCGATGCCCGACCTTGGAGCTAGGATTATCCCCTTGGGGCTCTCTAAGGGATTCCGTCCGCCGGACTTCTAGCCTGGAAAGGGACGACCTTGAAGCCTCCAAAAAGCTCGAGGCCTATCAAGCCCCCCTCCTCTCTGAACTTCTGAAGGAACAACTCTTGTTCAATGTCAGCCTGAGTCCTCTTAACCCTGCTGGTACCTTTTTTATTTTTTGTTGCTTTCCCTTTCTCTTATTCTATCTCTGAGCCATGTTGATCTTCTTTTATTGCAGATATGGATGCAGGCGTGGCTCGGAGGTTAGCCCAGGGTCTCAAGACCCACAAGAGAAAGGGCGCCTCGACTTCGAGGTCGGTGAAGAAAGCCAGGACAGAAGGGACAAGCTCGGCCGTGCCTGCTCAAGTGGCCGTTGCCGTCGATGTCCCTTCCGACGTCGAACCCGAAGTCCCCCGAGCCCTTTCAAGGAGCCCCCCGATCGAGGATCCCGCTCCAGAGGCTTGTCCCGAGGGGACACCCGGGGTCGAAGGGAGGAGGAGAAAGAAGACCCTAGCCTGGAAGAGCCGCAGCCGCAAGGCTGCCGTCGAGGGGGCCAGCGGCTCCGAGGAAGATCTGGGAGAAAATCCCTTCAACAACAGGGATTTAATAAAGAGGCTGGTCGAAGGGTGCATTCTGTCCGAGGTCGTCCAGAGGATCGTCCTCGCTGATCTCGAGCTGTGGGTTTGGAACTCTCTGGGATCTTTCCTCGAAGTAGGTTAATTCACTTTTTCCTCCTTCTTGCTTCTTTACTCAATTTACTCCTTAGCCTTTATATTGACTTCCCGACCTCTCTTGCAGATTGGGCACCAGCTTGTCGCTAACGTCGAGGTGGTGAAGATCGCCAAGAGGGAGGTAGCTCGGGTGGAGGAAGGTCGTCTGGCCACCCACCTCGAGGAGAAGATCATCGAGGTCATAAGTCTCCAGGAGGCACTGGAAAAGGAGGGGCAAACCTCATCCGATCTGAGGACTGCCTTGGTGGAGGAGAGAGAGAAGGCTGAGGCCGAGGTCTCCGAACTGAAGGCGTAGGTTTTCAAGCTAAAAGCATGGATCCCGTCCCTGGTCTCGGAGGCAGAGGCCTGAGCAGTGGAGGAGTTCAAGGCCTCCTCCGAGATGGAGGATCTACAGGTCCAGTTCGGCCAGGATGCCTTCATCAAGGGTTTCAAACTCTACCAAGAGAAGATGGCCGGAAGGTTTCTCGAACTGGACCTCGGCTTCCTGGATGAGGCGTCCGACGATGAAGCCAGACCATCCAAAGCCGCTATCGATCTTTCTCCAATCGGGACCTCATCGACCGCTGCGACCGCCGCTGCCGATCTTCCGGGGACGTGGAGCCCCTTCACTTCTACCCCAGAGGTCCGAAACCTCTAGTTTTGTATTTTTCCTTTGTGGTGACTTTTCTTCGTTCTCTTGTACTTAAAAATTATTGAATCAATGAAATCGGATTCTTCTTTATAGAGAGCCCCCTTTTTTTTCTTTTGTATTCTTTTCCTTCTCTTTTGTCTTCTTGTACTAATTTGAGTCATGGCGCTTGTGTCTCCCAACGATAGTGCCCTACCGAAGCTCTTCCCCTGCCACAGGGGATTCCTCTGAAGTCGATGATCTGAGACCTCAGAAGGAAAGTTCGTCAGTTGATGAAGAAATCCAAGAAGCTGGAAGATGAACTTCATCGATTGAGGAAGAGCCATTCGAAAGTCACTGTGGAGGCTGTTCGCTTTCAGGACCTCCACAGAAAGGGCCTCATGGACTATACCCGGAGGAAGGCTGACTTCGTGATGGAGTTTGAGGAACTCCGAAAATGCACCAACGATCGATCTTGGACTCAGGCTTCCAAGATCAGCTCCCTTGAAGTCGAGCTGGCGGCCGCACAAGAGAAGATTGGCCAGTTAGAAAGGAGCTCATCTTGGCTCACAATCCAAGCCAACCACAATCGAGACTGGTCGAAGGAGTTCTCCGACCTTCAAAAGCAGCTGCAGGACATCGAGGCGAACTACAATGTCTACCAAGTCGGTTGGAGCGGGCAAGTAGAGGACTATCGAATAAAGCTCCAAACGGCGACCGACGAAGTTGCCCACCTTCGGAGGCGTTGTCTGAGAGAGTTCAGCTTGCCTCTGCATAAGGCTCCGACGAGCTCCGCTCCTTGAGGGGGACCATGGCAGAACTGTCTGTGGCCCTTGGGTGGGAGGAGGCTGAACTACAGCGGCTGAAGATTCAGCTGGTCCATGAGCAGCAGGCGGTCAAAGATGCCGAGACAGAGTCCGAGGTCCTGAGGAAGAGGCTCCGAGAGTCAGAGGGTGAGAGCCGACGGTTCCACCAGATGTACCGGGATATGCTGCTGAGAAAGATGGAACTAGAGGAAGAAGTCGAAAACTTAAAGCAATCCCTAATAAGGACCGAAACCGAGAGCTTGAAGTTGGAAGAAGCTGGGCTTCCTTAGAGCCCTTTTTTTTTTTATCTTTCATCCTTCCATGTATTCTTTTTCTTTTCCTGTCGTTTCTCTTTTTTGGCCTTCAAGGCTTTGTAATGTACACTTCACTAATGAAATGAAAAGAAAATTTTCCATTACCTTGTCCATTCTGGTATTAAGTCATCATTTACCGAACTTCTTTTGTCTATTTTTCCTCGGCCTGTGTTGAGTTTTCTCTTAGCGACTGAGTGTTTTTGATAGGAATCTCCTTCTTCGTTGAGACGAGGTCCCTCATGCCTTTGACGTAGTTTGTTTTTCACTTATCACTGGTGTAGTCCGTCGCCTTCCCTTCTTATCTCCCTTTTTCTTTTTATTTGGGTGAGGGCATTCCCTTTAGGCGAGGGTTTTCCCTCTGCTCTTAGCGGGGTTGTGGGGATGTAGAGGAGCCGCTGAGGAGGCTTTTCTCCTCATCCGGTCCTGATCAATCGGGTCTTTATTTGTGTTAGGGCGAGGTTTTTCTCATATCCCCGAAATAGTCAATTTCAACTCATGCTAGGATGAGGTCCTCCTCCTATTCCTAACAAGACTGTGAGAGCACATAAAGGCCGTTGCAAGGGCCACTCCCCCCATCCGGTCTTTAGGTAACCAGGCCTTGGACTTTGCTCATGTTAGGACAAGATTCTCCTCCTATTTCTAACAAGGCAGTGGGGGCACATAAGGGCCATTGCAAGGGCCTCTCCCCCCATCCAATCTTTAAGTAATCGGGCCTTCGACTTTGCTCATGTTAGGATGAGATTCTCCTCCTATTCCTATCAAGACTGTGGGGACACATAAGGGTCATTTCAAGGGCCTCTCCCTCCATCCGGTCTTTAAGTAATCGGGCCTTCGACTTTGCTCATATTAGGACGAGATTCTCCTCCTGTTCCTAACAAGGCTGTGTGGGCACATAAGGGCCGTTGCAAGGGCCTCTCCCCTATCTGATCTTTAAGTAACTGGGCCTTCGACTTTGGTCATGTTAGGATGAGGTTCTCCTCCTGTTCCTAACAAGGCTGTGGGGGCACATAAGGGCCGTTGCAAGGGCCTCTCCCCCCATCCGGTCTTTAAGTAACCGGACCTTCAACTTTGCTCATGTTAGGATGAGGTTCTCCTCCTGTTCCAAACAAGGCTATGGGAGCACATAAGGGCCGTTGCAAGGACCTCTCCCCCCATCCGGTCTTTAAGTAACCAGGCCTTTGACTTTGCTCATGTTAGGATGAGGTTTTTCTCCTGTTCCTAACATGCTTAATTTCGATTGTATGAGGGAGTTACTTCCTGTCGTTATAAGCTCATGCTAAAAGGATAAATATGCAAATATGAAATTTTTATTTAAGGTAAAACTATTGGTAATACATTCGCAGATTTTTCGAATTCCATGGTCGTGGAAGCTCTGCTCTTCCGAGCTCTTTTAGATAGTATGTTTCGAGCCGGACTACCTCCTTGACTTGATACGGGCCTTTCCAATTCGGGACAAGTTTTCCTTAATTCTGAGGTTGTGAGACAGTGGCTCGCCGAAGTACCAGGTCCCCCACTCTGAAGGCTTTGCTTTTGATCCAAAAAATTGTAGTAGCGGGCTACTTTCTGCTTGTAAGCTGCCATCCAAACTTGAGCTGTCTCCCACTTTTCTTCTAACAAGTCGAGGTTGGCCTTGAGATCCTGTGGGTTGCGCTGCTCGTCGAATGCCACGACGCGCACCGACGGAAGATTGAGTTCAATCGGGATCACAGCTTCTATCCCGAAGGCTAAGGCAAAGGGGGTCTCCTCTGTGAGTAATCTCTGAGTAGTTCGGTATGCCCATAATACATGATAAATCTCATCTGCCTAAATTTCCTTTGCTTTTTTAAGTCTCGCCTTGATGCCTTGCAACAGAATCCTGTTAGTCACCTCGGCCTCACCGTTTGCCTGCGGATGGGCTACCGAAGTGAAGTTATGGGAGATATTTAGGTCCTCACAAAATTCAGCAAACCTTGCTCCAGCAAATTGCCACCCATTATTAGTAATGAGGGTTTTGGGTAAGCCGAACCTACAAACAATTGACTTCCAGATGAAGTCCTGCACTTTAGCTTCTATGATTTTTGCCAAAGGTTCAGCTTCGACCCACTTGGTGAAATAGTCTATTGCCACCAGGAGGAACTTCCGCAGCCCGGATGCCATGTGAAAAGGTCCGAGGATATCCATCCCCCATTGCGCAAACGGCCATAGGGTACTCAATGGTGTAAGTTCGGAGGCAGGTTGCCTTTGTATATTTGCATATCTCTGACACCGATTACATCTTCTGACATATTCGACGGAGTCGTGGTACATGGTAGGCCAGTAATAGCCTTATCAGAGCAGCTTGTGGGATAAAGATCTGGCCCCCAGATGACTTCCACAGACTCCCTCATGTACCTCCCTCAAGACGAAGTCGGCTTCAGAAAGTCAGAGATATTTCAGGAGGGGCAAAGAGTACGACCTCTTGTATAGCTTGCCTTCGTAAAGGATATATCGGGAGGCCTGGTTTCTAAGCTTCTGAGCTTCTTTTGCATCAGGAGGAAGAACCCCATCCTTGAGGTATGCAACCAGTGGGTTGATCCAACTAGGTTCATGGCTGATCTCCATCACAAGCTGTGATTCTTCTATACTTGGGTACTTCAGAACTTCGAAAAAGACTTCCTTAGGCAGTTCAGCTAGAGCCAGTGTAGCCAACTTGGAGAGAAGGTCGGCCCTGGTATTTTTTGCTCTTGGGATCTACCTGATATTGAAGCTACTGAAGGTAGGGATGATCTCCTTTACCTTTTCGAGATAGTTGGCCATACTATTCTCTCGAGCTTCATAATTTTTGCTGACCTGTCCCACTACTAATTGAGAGTCACTGTAGGCTTGAAGCCGATCTACTTTTAATTCTTTGGTGATCCTCAGTCCTGCAATCAGAGCTTCATATTCTGCTCTGTTATTTGTCGTAGGGAACTCGAAGCGCAGTGCATACTCCGCGATAATTCCATCTGGATTGATCAAGATCAGGCTCGTGCCTGTGCCTGACATGTTGGAGGAACCGTCCACGTAGAGAGCCCAAAAACCATCAGGGAGATCTGCTCTTTCTTCAGGGGAGTTTGGCTGGAGCCCTGGGTTGTCAGCTTCATCTCGTCCAAGTTCGGCCTTTTTCGAGATAGTGCATTCCACCACGAAGTCTGCTAATATCTGGGTTTTTATCGCCGATCGAGGTTGATAGTCGATGTTGAACTCCGTGAGCTCGACTACCCATTTTGCTATCCTCCCAGAGACATCTGCTCGATGTAGAACCGCCTTGATCGATTGGTCGGTGAGTAGTATTATGGTGTGTCCTTGAAAGTAAGGTCAGAGCCTTCGAGCTGCAATCAACAAGGCGTAAGTTAGTTTCTCTAACTTAGTATACCTGGTTTCAGTATCTCTCAATACTCGGCTTATGTAGTAGATCGACCGTTGAATTTTTGCTTCTTCCTTAATCAGAACTGCTGCGAGAGCCATAGGGGAGACCGCAGGTATAGGAACAACTCCTCTCCAGGCTTGGGCTTTGCCAATAGTGGAGATGAGCTGAGGTAGTTCTTCAGTTCTTCGAATGTTTGCTAACATCTAGCGGTCCAACAGAAGTTCTTCGGCTGCTTGAGGGTCTGAAAAAAAGGTAGGCACCGCTCGGCCGATCTTGAGATGAAGCGATTTAGAGCTGCTACTCTCCCAGTAAGGCGCTGAACTTCCTTTATTGACTTTAGGGCGGTCATTTCCTGGATGGCATGAATCTTTTTCGGATTTGCTTCGATCCCGTGCCCTGATACCACAAAGCCCAGGAATTTTCCTGAGGCTACTCCAAAAGCGCACTTGGCTGGGTTCAGCTTCATCTTATATTTTTGGAGGGCGCTAAAGGTCTCCTCAAGGTCGGCGATGTGGTTCATCGAAGATTTGCTTTTTACGAGCATATCGTCCACATAGACCTCCATGTTGTGGCCGATCTGCACTTTGAATATCTTGTTTACCAGCCGCTGATAGGTCATCCCTGCATTTTTGAGGCCAAAAGGCATGACCCTATAACAATAAAGGCCATGATTAGTAATAAAAGCAGTTTTTTCTTCGTCCTCTGGTGCCATCCTAATTTGATTGTAGCCGGAGAATGCATCCATGAAAGTGAAAAGCTCGTAGCCCGAGGTTGCATCCACTAATTGATCGATTTTGGGTAGAGGATAACTGTCCTTCAGATAGGCTTTATTTAGCTTTTTGAAGTCTATACACATCGTCTATTTATCGTTCACCTTCTTAACCAGGACCACATTGGAAACCCAGCTCGGATAGTTGACCTCTCTGATAAATCCAACTTTCAGGAGTTTATCAACTTCCTCGGCTATTGCCATTTGTCTTTCTGGTGCATGACTTCAAACTTTTTCCTTCGTCGGCCAGTGTCTGGAATCAACAGCCAGACGGTGCTCCATAACTTCAGCATCGATCCCTGGCATGTCCGCCGAAGCCCAAGCGAAAACATCCGCATTCTTTTGTAGAAAATTAATAAGCTGAGTCCGCACCTCTTTCCCTAAGTTGGAGCCGATCTTCACCATGTGCTCTTCATTCCCATCATTCAAAGGAATTGAGACAAGATCTTTTATTGGCTCACCTCGTTCTTCAGTCAGGTCATCACGGGTATCCAATCCATCAACCGGACAGGGGTCAGGCTGACCACTTCTTTGTAGGGCTATATTATAGCAATGTCTTGCCAGGGCTTGATCACCTCTGACTTCTCCGACCCCCTGGCTAGTAGGAAATTTCAATTTCAAATGGTAGGTCGATACTACAGCTCGGAGGGTGTTGAGGCCAGGTCGGTCGAGTATTGCGTTGTAGGCGGACGGTGCCCTCACTACCAGGAAATCCACTAGTGCTCTAGATTGCTTCGGATACCGACCTACAACTACAGTCAAAGTTATTACTCCCTCCACTGGCATAGCATCGCCAGTGAACCCTACCAATGGGGAGCCAATCGACCCCAACCGACCATCAGGGATGGACAGTTTTTAGAATGCATCGTAAAATAAAATATCGATCGAGCTTCCACTATCAACAAGAATGCGACATACATCATAATCAACAATATTTAAAGAAACAACAACCGCATCGTTATGGGAGAATTGGATCTCCCGGGCATCTTCTTCAGTAAAGGTTATAAATCCTTCAGTTCTTTGCCGTTTGAGCGGTCTGACCGATCCACTGGCCGCTCCCCTTCGGGGCCCTCCAGAGATGGTATTGATGATCCCGATTGGAGGCCGATCTTCAGGCTGTTCTTCCCTCCTTGGTGGCTCCAATTGTGGCAGGGCCCTCAGTCGATCCTCCCTACCTTCAGGCCGGCATCGGATGAATCTGTTGAGCCGACCCCACCTGATGAGCTCCTCGATTTCATCTCGAAACTTAATACACTCCTCCGTGTCATGGCCGTGGTCACGATGATAGAGGTAGAATTAGTTTGGGTTGCACTTTTCGGGGTGCGAGCACATCCTTTCTGACCTCGACAGCTGCTCCCAAACCTCCATCAGCACTTGGGCTTTTGGAGCATTGAGAGGGGTGTAGCTATGAAATCTTCCTGGAGGAGAGCTCCGTCGAACTCTACGGTCCGGGCTCCTCTGCTTACGAGTTCGGGTATGCCTGTGTCCGGGAGGAGTTTGAGAACGTGGTCGAGCTTCACTTAGCCCTTTTTCAGCTGTGGGCTTGCTGGAGCCGCCCGCCTGTCGCTCCTTCACGGCCTTCTCATCCTTCAACTTGAAGGCTTCCTCTGCTCGGGCATATCCTTTGGCCCGAGCCAGCAAATCAGCGAAGTCCCTGGGGTACTTCTTTTTCAGGGAGAACAGAAGATCATTCTTTTGAGGATCACTCTTTAGGGCGGCCATTACAACCGATTGGTCCAAGTTTTAGACCTCCAACATGGCGGCGTTAAATTGGTTGACATAGGTTCAGATGGATTCTCCCTTCTTCTGCTTGATGTTGATAAGGGACTCCGAACCTCTCCGAGGACGTCGGCTGCTAACAAAATGAGCCGCAAACTGGTGGCTCATCTGATCAAAGGAGAAGATAGTACCCGACTTCAGCGTCGAGTACCAGTTCCTTGCTGCTCCCTTCAAGGTAGATGGGAAAGCTCGGTACAGGATGGCGTCTAGCGTGCCATGGAGTAGCATCATTGTTCGGAAGGCCTCCAGGTGGTCAACCGGATCCGAGGTCCCGTCGTAGCTTTCGAATTGGGAGAGCTTGAAGTTTAGCGGGATCGATTCTTGCCTGATCATTTGAGAGAAAGGAGGGTCAGTACAGATGTCCTCACCATACGCAGGGGGAGCGTGGCGGAGCTCTTCGATCCGCTGGTCATCTCCTAGAGCCTTTGATCCAGGAGGTCCTCTCGACTGCGAGTCTCGAGGGTCTTTTGATAGAATGGAGGTAGGGATCCTCTGGGGATGGAATCATGATCAGACTGAGAGCTCTTCACCCTCGGATTCCCCTTTTCGGGGAAGACAGGATGACTGGCCTGTTGGGAATAGTGTCCCAAAGCCAATCGTCAGCCTGTTGATGGTTGTGCTCTTTGTTGTATTAGTACATAAATCATAAATAAATAAAAGTTATTTTGATATTTTTCATCACAAATTGTCATCTTCTAATGAACTCCTGTGTTGTGGTGAAGTCTAAGAGACTATTTAGACTCGACAAAGGAGGATTTGTCGTTTAGTCCTTTAACCTGTTCGCGACCAAATGATATGTGGTTACTAAGGACAACAACATTTATCGAGCATAAGTCGTTGTATGCCATATAGGTTGGTTGTCCTCTTAATTAAGGAGTGTGGAGATACTGGTATGGCATACAGATGAGATGTAAGGGTACATCTGCACTGAACATGACCAACTCCGGAGCTATTTCTGCTGTCAAGATTTGCTCCGATGGGATATGGGTATAACTATCCCTCCGACCTGAGACCGCCACGGTGACTTGCAAGCAACTCACTACACTTAGGCACTGGACTACCTGAATTTCTAATTCAGTGATGGAAGGCTGCTAGGTGTAGTCAAGTACTTGACTTATCGGTGCGTGTGTCAAGATAGGATTGACCACTCCAGTTCAGGAGCTGTGTACAGTTGTGTTTCAATTTAGCAAAACCTTGGCCAGGGTAGTCATAGTGAGGAGTCACAAGACTGATTGAGTTGAGCATGACTCGGATGATCTAATAATGAGGGTTGACAGTTTAACCCTGAGTCATCCTAAACACAGGGGTCAAAAGGGATGAATTATACAGTAACCATATTCATGTAGGTTCTGATTATTGCGATTGTGACTATTCAATCTATCCGAACATCGGGTATCATTGCTAGATGGTCACTTCGATTAGTACAGGAATTGGTTTCTGTGCTACCGGCTTAGGTTCGAACCTGCGGGGTCACACACATTAGAGGTTCCTATCTGATCTGATGGCTGATGAAGAGTCCTAATATTAGTGGACTATGAGTCCTACATGTCTGGAACTCTGTGATCGAGAATCAGGATTCTCTGATCACAAGTCCACACATTTTGGGTACCGGGGTCAAGAATCCTACTGGTTTGGGACTCTTCGATCAGGGTTTCATATTGATGAACTTTGATACCCGATTGCCCATCGAATTTAGACTCAATATTTATGAGAGGTTTAATTAGTGATTTGATCACAAATTAACTCAGTTTGATTGAGTAATTATTTTTGGATCAAGTCCAATTGAATTGGATTCAGTTGGGTTTGACCCGATTAGGTTAAGTGTTGACCTAATCGTCGAAGTGGTTTGGTCCCTGATTTGATCAGGAGTTGGACTTAGTTAATTTCTGATTTGATTAGGATTTTATTGAGCCTAATTAAGCCTAATTAAGTTGGATTTAATTTAGTCTAATTGTACTTAACCTATTTAGATTAGGTTGGCTCAATTAGGTTCAAACCACCTTGACCTTTCTCCCTATGCCACCTCACTTCTTCTGCACATATTTGAATTCACGAGAAGCAACTTCTCATGAATTTTCTCCACACGGAAGGCATCCCATGCCCACCTTTGTATGCCAATTATCTAGATAAAAATAAGTTGGTTGGCCATTCAAATTCAAAAGAAAGTTTGAATTTGAATGAGCAACCAACTAATCCATGCGCCATGCTCTTATCTTGTGTGCCCCATATTTTACACGAGAAAGTGCTTCTCGTGTAAACTCTCCATGCACAAATCAACTCACGCCCCTTCTCTTCTCACACCCAAGTGGATAGGGATGAGTTGGTTTTGCATTTAAATTCAAATTTGATTTGAATTCAAATGTGCAACCACTTATCTTTATCCTCTCACACGGATAAGACATGTTCGATGTTGTTTTAAAAGGAGGAGAAAGGTGGGGCGTGCGTAGAAATTTTTGGAGAAAAAGAGTGGGATGTGAGGAAGCATTGTGCACAAGTAGGTAGTCCATATCCTTCCAAGAAAAAAAGAAAGAAAAGAAAAAATAGTGGGTGCAGGGTTTCCAGTGAGTTCCCTAGGGTTTCAGCTTGGGGTTCGGGAAGTGAGAAGGTGAGCTACGAGTGTCGTGAGCCCACCAAATTTTAGGAGATCTTCAACATCCTCTCAAGCATGTCTGCTGATGATCTGGAGTATTTGATGAATCGACAGACATCGATTGAAGGAGTTCAATCAGCATCGGCTGTCGAAAGGGCTCTATAACGAGCTAGCACCCGTGAGGAGTCGATCAGATCGGGAGCCTTGTGTGGATGATCCGCAGAGGCCAGACATATTATGTGGCTAAATTATGATGATCAGACTCTCTCGATGGTGATCAGATTGTGGCGATTTACTACCCGCACAAAGGTATTGTGTTCTGAACACATTACAGTAAAGTGTTTATTGTTCAAATTCGAATTTCAAATTTAAATACATGCATGCTGTATATCATATTTGGATCTTAGTGTAGGGTAAACACATGTTAATTAATTAGATTAATTATTTTTCACTGTAAAATCATAATTTTGAAAATATTTTAAAATTACCATTTTACCCCTACACTGAATTTCGCTTCAAATGGTATCAGAGCCAGTTCTAAGATATGATATATGAATTTAAATGTGTTGATTAAGTTGTAATCTAAAAGTTTAAATTTGAAATTTGAAATTCAAAATTCAAAATTTGAATTTTGAAAGTTGTTCGAAATTCAAAATTCAAAAGTTTGAAATTCAAAATTTGAAATTTAAAAATTTGAAATTCAAAATTTAAAATTTGAAATTTGATTGAAATTTCAAATTTAAAATTCAAAATTTAAAATTCAAAATTTGAAATTCAAAATTTGAAATTCAAAATTTTGAAATTTGAAATTTGTTTGAAATTTGAAATTCAAAAATTTAAAATTTGAAATTTAAAATTTGAAATTTGAATTTTGAAATTGGTATATTTAGATATACATGATCCAAGTAGCAAGTAATCGAATTGGGTTGGTTGCCATGGCGGTCCAGTCATAGGAGAAAAGTAGGGTTTAAAAGCCCTCTCCTCCCATTCGATGGGGTCTTCTATGGCGGTAGAGGTGCCGCTGCAATTATATCCCATGCAGATGAAGTAGCGAAAGGACTTAATTGTAAAGGTTCAATTGTAAAATTTATCATGAATGTGTTAGATTAGATCTAAAGAAATATTCATGATTTATTTTGATTGAGTTATTTTCTGTTATGTAATTAGTAATAGGATTGCTATTTATGAAATGTGCTGATCTATTTATGAAATGAGTCAACATATTTGATGAACAGAAAATAAAACCTTTCAAATTTAAAAATTATTTTCGAAATACCAAATCCTGACCCATCAGCCCAAATACTTAATTAAAAGAATTAAGTGTTGTCAAGTTGGTCTAGAATTGTGAATTAAGACCTAAGATAATTGCATAAACATGTGGGTCAATGGGTTAGATGGATTAGGTCCATAATTGGGTTAGACCTAAGGTTAGCTTAAAGAAATGGACTAAATTAGAGTAATTGATCAAATCTAATCAAAAGTTGAATTAGATTAGGTCAAGGACACTCTAGACTCAACTCCAATAGTTGTAGTTGAATGGGTCCATATCTTTAACTAGACCAAGATGGACTTAATTCATGGCTACGTGGTGGAACCCTATTTACTAAGTTGATCAAAATTAGAACTAATGAACCAGTTGGTGTCTAAGGTAAGTTCGGCAGTTTGACCAGTGGTTCTTAAGTGGGAGCTACTCGCATTGATTCGATCTCTGACGAGTTAATAGCATATCCCCACCACTGATCTCACTTACCTGGCCAACCTGGTGAGTTAGATTTTGATTAGATCACTTGGTGATTAGGGCTCACCCATGTCATTAGGTAAATCAATGTGACTGATTTAGGTGCTCCTAATGTCGGCTTTAATTAAATCCTTTTAATCTGACTTGGTGAAGTCAGTGGGAGGATTGAAATTGGCTGGTTAATTTCTTCTCTTCTATTCTTTAATAAAATCCTCAAAATTATTAGGTCTTTAAAATGATTAAGTTATAGTGATAACTAAGTCATAGCCTCCTATTAAGTGAGTGATAATGAGTCCATTAGTTTAATAATCATTGGAGGCCCAAAGGCCTGGTGCTTATTGACTAATGGAATTATCATTCATAGTATGATAATTTGGTTTGAGTCTTTCTGATGGTGGTCAGGTTGGCCGGCCAAAGTTGGGCCTGATCATTTATTGGTCCGATTCATCAAATCAAGTCATGTTAATGGTTGGACCTAACCATATCTTTTCAGTGGAGGCCAAAGCCTACTGATTAGGTTCTGGGGCAAAATTGATTACTAGAAGTTGTTTAGAGAAACAACTGGTTATGAACCTACCCATAGATGCACATGGGTTGACCAACCAAAGTTGGGCTCGTGTGTAGTCTGTGTGGATTCTAGTATCCACTAAGGAATTAAAGTAATTCTTCGAATTGGAGGTTGAGGCTACCAGTTCGTAAAAATATTGGGAGAAACTTTAAACTAAAGTCCAAGTCTTTAGTATTAATAATTTATGTACTAATAGAGGTCTGGTTTTTCTTTATGCAGCTATGGCCACTACCCTATCACTCCGGTCATTATTAGATAATGACAAGCTCATGGGACCTAATTTCGATAGCTGGCATCGAAAATTAAAAATCATCCTTAAGCATGAGCGGATTCTTTATGTAGTAACGGATCCGACATCCGAGGAGCCAGTCCCGAATGCTAGAGGGATGGTCTGAGATACTTACCAGAAGTGGCTCAATGACCGCACCACTGTTCGGTGCATAACGCTGGCGGCAATGAATGATGAGTTCAGCCGCAGGTTTGAGAACGCCCAGCCATAGGAGATGCTTCAAATGTTGAACGACTCCTTTGGCATGCCTGATGACGTTGAAAGGTACAAAACTAGTTGTGCCATTTTCAATGCTCGAATGAGGGATGGGGTCTCAGTCACCGATCATGTACTATACATGATCGAAATGATTGAGCGCCTAAGTAAATTGGGCTTTCCTCTGCATGAGCAGCTCGGTAAGGATGCAATCCTTAATTCATTGCCCAAGTCCTTCCTCCCCTTCCTTACTCATTTTTGAATGATAAAGCCTGCAGTGAACTACCACGGCTTGTTGGGGTTGCTGCAGAACTTTGAGAAGGACCACCAGCTCCATAAGGAGTCGGTGAATGTTGTGGGAGGGTCTTCTTCTGGTCGTCGACCCTTTAAGAAAGGGAAGAAGAACAAGAAGAAGAAGAACAAGAAGGTGCAGCCGCATGCTGGGATGTCAGCACAGAGTCAGACCAAGAAGGGTAAGCCCGACCAGAGCCAGGTGGAGTGCTTCTTTTGCAAGAAGCAGAGGCACTGGAAGAGGAACTGTCCTCTATACATTGCCTCCCTGGACCCAAACAGACCGAAGAAGAAGCAAGGTAATTATATGATAACATCTTGCAACTTTTTCATTTGTGATACTACTGCCTGGGTACTGGATACCGGAAGCCCTTATCATATTTGCAATTCGATGCAGGGTCTGCAGGTTAGTAGGAGATTTGATGATGGCGAGAGGTTCCTGAACATTGGAGATGGAAGCAAAGTTCCAGTTCTAGCTTTAGGAATCATGAATCTTGTAATCAATTCTCGTAATGTAATTCTGAGTGAATGTCACTATTGTCCAAGCTTTTTATTAAATATTATTTCTGTAGGCCTTTTGCCCATGTACGGTTATCAATTTTTAATAAAATGAAACGTTTGCAATATCATTTTGAATGGTGTTACAATGTTTGTTGGACAACTAGATAATAGAATTTACTTACTGTCACAACCTGTTAATGTGGTTCAAACCTCCAGTAAATATCCTAGAATAGATAATGTGTCAGAAGTCTACCTTTGGCACTGTAGGCTAGGTCATATCAATAAGAACAGGATAAACAGGTTGGCTCAAGAAGGAATTCTTGAAGTTGCTGATTGTGAATCACTTCCAACCTGTGAGTTATGTCTTCTTGGGAAGATGACCAAGTCACCTTTTATTGGAAAAGGTGAGCGAGCTAGTGAACTCTTGGTCTGGTACATTCTGATGTATGTGGACCCATGAGCTCAAGTGCAAGAGGTGGATATTTCTACTTCATAACCTTCACAAATGACCTATCGAGGTATGGGTATGTCTACTTAATGAGGCATAAGTCGGAGTCATTTGAAATGTTCAAACTATTCCGAAATAAGGTAGAAAAACAAACTGGAAAGTGTATTAAAACTCTTCGATCTGATCGAGGAGGTGAATACCTTTCCAATGATTTTCTGACATATCTTGGGGAGAATGGATTCTCTCTCAGTGGACTCCTCCTGGAACACCACAGCATAATGGTGTGTCTGAAAGGAGGAATCGGACCTTGTTAGATATGGTCCGATCCATGATGGGATTTGCTGGTCTGTCGATCTCCCTCTGGGGATATGCGCTCGAATCAGCTTGTTATCTTCTAAATAGGGTTCTGAGTATTGGAGCACAATCTCGGCTCCTCCCACAGACCTTGGGTGCAGCGGAACTAGCAACGAACAAATCTGGAGACTTCTGGACTTGATTGAAGGACCTTGACGAAATCAGCCTGATTGCTGTCTTCTTCGTCAACCTTTCGTTCCAGATGAAGAACGCCTCTGAAATCACCTCTAAAAAATCCAAGATCTAGTACCCAACCAGATTAGGCCTGGACTGAGGTATTTCAATTCATAGATCTCAAATCGGGGCATTCTAGACAGGGAAGAAGGTAGATGGAGACAGACCTTGCAGATCTGTCCTGCTGCAGCCTTTCCTGTAGATCTGTTGATGGAGATTTCACCCGCACCTCAAACGACCTCAGATCAACTCCAGATCTGAGAGAAACTTGTACCAACCTCTTCTCAAGAGATTTCAGGTCCTAGATCTGATGTTTGGGTGGCTGCAAGAGAGGGAGAAGAGAGAGAGTCGGTAGCTACAAGGGGGAAGGGGCTAGCGCCTCCTTGCTTTTCTTTCCTTTTATGGACCTGGCGGCAAAAAACCCTAGGGTTTCTTACTCCTGGGGCATGGAGAATGGCTGGAGAGAGAGGGAGAAGAGAGAGAGAGACTTGGGAGAAAGAGTTTTGTATTTTCTTGGCTTAATCAAACCTATACAAGTACATGTATATATATAAACACAGGGTCAAGTGACCCAAACCCAAAACTCCCTTGACCAACTCTAAGGGAGATTAGGTTAACCCAAGCCCATGTCACCCATGACTCGACCTAATTTCACCTATCCTGGGCCTAAACCTGGCCCATAAAGAGTTGGTCCCTTGAGGCCCACATAACATAGACCTCAAGAACCCGAAAGGCCCACAGCCTTTCAACCTAGGGCCCAACTAGCCCTAGAGCCTCCCTGAAGCCCTCATGAATGATCGACCTTGGCTTTAGCCTTGGTCCCCTGGGCCTTGGGCACACCACCTGGATCACAACAATCTCCACCTTGGTGTCCCAAGGCCTCAACCAACTCCACTCTGTCCATCAGCCGAATCAGCTCAACACATCTCTGAAAGCTGTCCCGTGGAAGTTCCTTCGTAAGTGCATCAGCTGGATTCTCCTTGGTGTGTACCTTTACCAGCTCCACCTCACCATCCTCCACAAGCTCTCTAATCCGATGATACCGAATGTCGATGTGCTTTATCCGTGCATGATAGACTGAGTTCTGTGCTAATAGAAGTGCACTCTGGCTATCACAGTGCACTCTAATGGCCTCCTGAGTAAGGCCCATCTCCATCAACAAACCCTTCAGCCAAATTGCCTCCTTAGCTACTTCTGTCAGCCCGATGTACTCCACCTCTGTAGTGGATAGGGCCGTGATAGACTGCAGACACGATCTCCAAGAAATAGGACCTCCATACAGGCTAAAGAAGCCTGTCGTAGACCTCCGGGTATCCACATCTCCACCAAAGTCTGCATCTACATAACCGCCAATCAGCCCCTGAGCCTCCCTGGACATGTCAGAGTATCCCACTGCACCTCCTCATTGTCTGTAGCAGATGCCAACTCCAACTGAACCCGTCAGGTATCTGAATATCCACTTCAGAGCTCTCCAGTGCTCCCTGCCAGGCTCATGAACCTGCTAACCTGACTCACTGTATGAGCGATGTCTAGCCTACAACAGACCATCGCATACATCAGGCTCCTAACTCCTGAAGCATAAGGGACCTTCTCCATCTCCTGAGCCTCCACCTCAGTCTGTGGCGCCATGGTCTTTGAGAGTCTGAAGTGACCGGCAAGTGGCAGCTCCGCCGTCTTTGCTCCCTCATCCTAAACCTCTCTAAGACCTTCTGTATGTAGCCCCCCTGAGATAGATGCAGCACCCTCTTGGCTCAGTCTCTGAAAATCTCCATGCTTAGGATCTTCCTTGCAGGGCCCAAATCCCTCATCTCAAACTCTCGAGATAAGGATGCCTTCAGATCCTGCACAACCTTCCTACTCTTGCATGCTATAAGCATGTCATCTACATACAAGAGTAGGAACAACCTAGAACCATCCTCAAGAGACTGAACATAAACACAGGGATCAAACTCACACCTGAAAAGTCCAATGCTGCGCACATAGGAGTCGAACCGCTTGTATCACTACCTCGACGACTACTTCAGCCCGTACAGTGACTTCTGCAACAAACAAACTGTCACGCCCCCGACCCGAGATTGTGAATCGAGGGTCATGACAACCGCCGCATACTTATGAAGAACTCTCTCCATAAGCATGCAAGGCATCTCATCACGATATCAATGCATCACAGCGGAATAAATTCAAATAATTATTATTCAACTGTAATTCAAGTAATTAAATCAAATGTCTTACATCCAATAAAATTTTTGCTAACAATAAAACAATAGATCTAAGTTCAATAAAGTTGACAATGCTAAATCTCGCCTCTAAAAGCTCTGTCCCAATATTTCTTCCTACGCTCGAAATTAATTGTCTGAATCTGAAAAATAGAAAGAAAAGTAATGAGCTAGACAGCCCAGTAAGTAACAAATATCTCAACCAGATATTTCAGATATTATATAATTTTCAAGAATAATGTTACAAATAAACATAAAAATATATTTCATGCTGATTTGATGCAAATCCAATAATTTCAAATATTCACATATAATATTTCCGATTCGATTCAAAACACTCGAAACTCAACAGCCTTGACTATGACCAACGTTTAACCCCCATTGGCGGGGTCCACATAATACCAGCGCACAACCCCCACTGGCAGGGTCCAGAAATACCAGCGCACAACCCCCACTGGCAGGGTCCACAAATACCAGCGCACAACCCCCACTGGCAGGGTCCACAAAGTACCAACGTATAATCCCCATTGGCGGGGCCCACTGAAACATAGTTAGGCTGAGAGCATAAATCCGATCTATATCAAAACACTTAGTACCACAATATATATCATAATCTTTCACTAAACATGTGCATAAATCGATATACCATAACATTTCAAAAGCACTTTTCTTTCAAAACATAATTCCATAAATCATGCATAATTTCAGAGAATAATTATTTATTTTCAGAATAAATATGGAATATCTCGAGAAGATGATTCATTACTTACCTTTCACGGAGCACTGAATGAATGGATCGACTAACTTCTAGGAGATTCTTCCGTGCCTATTATCCAAAATTATATTTTTACATTAATTTTAATTCAAAATTAAATCTAAACAAATCCCAACTCAAAACCTCACTTAGAATCGACTCTTTCCTAAACTCGATCAAAATCATTAGATGAGACCTCCTACTATGCTAATCCTAGAGGAATAACTTTAGAGAGAGAAGAATCCATCAAGAGAGAGAAATATCCTAGAGAGAGAAAATTCTAGAGAGAGAAAGTAGAGAGAGAAAATCCAATTTCAGAGAGAGAAAGTCAGAGTTCAGACTGAAAAGAAGAGAGAGAAGAGAGAGAAACTCTCTCTCTCATCAATTTCAATTTTTCTCTTTTTTTTTATTTATTTATTTATTTATTTACTTACTTAATTACTTATTTGTTCATATATATATATATATATATAAATATATATATATATATATATTTTATTATTATTATTATTATTATTTTCTTTTCTTTTCTTTTCCTTTTTTTTTTTTTTCTTCTTTTTCTTTTTCTTCTTTTTCTTTCCTTTTTCTTCTTTTTCTTCTTTTCTTTTCTTTTTCTTTTCTTTTCTTTTTCTTTTTTTTTCTTTTCTTTTTCTTTTCTTTTCTTTTTCTTTTTCTTCTTCTTCTCGGTTCTTCCCCGCCGGAACAGGGGACCGGCGTCCCCTCGGCCTTGACCGGCCATTCGGGCCACGGCCGCCGCGGCGGAGGCCGGCGGCCGACGGGAATCACTCCCCCGGTCACGGAGGAGGGTGGCCGGCGATCAATTCCGATCACCGGCGCCGGAAACTTCAAGGAAAAGAGACCCAAAAACAGAGGTCCCTTTCCCGATCGGAAATCGGCGATTTTTGTCGCCGGCAGCCGCGCACAAATGCACGGGGAGGAAGGAGAAGAAAGAGGGGAGGAAGAGGAAAACTTACCTCAGCCTCCGGAGACCTCGTCGGCGGCAATCACGGCGAGAAATCAAAGGGTGTCCGCGGCCTTCGATCGAGAAGAACGGAGAGAAAGAGAGAGGGAGGAGGCCAATGATCGGTCTCAAGAGGGAGGGGGTCTTCTTATAGAGCACCCTAGGACTCCGAGGGGTCCTAGGAGTCCTAATTTGCTCGGGATTCGCCGGAGAAGAAGACTCCTACCGGGAGTCTTCTTCCCGGTTGCTCTGTTTTTTTTTTTTTTTTTTTGGGCTATAACATTCTTCACCCCTAAAAAGAAATTTCGTCCTCGAAATTTTTCATACCTGTCATCATTGTATTGGAAGCCTGTGGATTCTGTTGAGTAAGCGCATAAACTCTTCTCTGGGTTTATTATGATGCTCATACTTTAACGTCCCAATATTCCTAATATTTACCCACCTACACTCATACTATGTCAAATTCTATGTGTCATAATTTATCCACTTATGCTCTGATACCATATTAATTGTCACGCCCCCGACCCGAGATTGTGAATCGAGGGTCATGACAACCGCCGCATACTTATGAAGAACTCTCTCCATAAGCATGCAAGGCATCTCATCACGATATCAATGCATCACAGCGGAATAAATTCAAATAATTATTATTCAACTGTAATTCAAGTAATTAAATCAAATGTCTTACATCCAATAAAATTTTTGCTAACAATAAAACAATAGATCTAAGTTCAATAAAGTTGACAATGCTAAATCTCGCCTCTAAAAGCTCTGTCCCAATATTTCTTCCTACGCTCGAAATTAATTGTCTGAATCTGAAAAATAGAAAGAAAAGTAATGAGCTAGACAGCCCAGTAAGTAACAAATATCTCAACCAGATATTTCAGATATTATATAATTTTCAAGAATAATGTTACAAATAAACATAAAAATATATTTCATGCTGATTTGATGCAAATCCAATAATTTCAAATATTCACATATAATATTTCCGATTCGATTCAAAACACTCGAAACTCAACAGCTTTGACTATGACCAACGTTTAACCCCCATTGGCGGGGTCCACATAATACCAGCGCACAACCCCCACTGGCAGGGTCCAGAAATACCAGCGCACAACCCCCACTGGCAGGGTCCACAAATACCAGCGCACAACCCCCACTGGCAGGGTCCACAAAGTACCAATGTATAATCCCCATTGGCGGGGCCCACTGAAACATAGTTAGGCTGAGAGCATAAATCCGATCTATATCAAAACACTTAGTACCACAATATATATCATAATCTTTCACTAAACATGTGCATAAATCGATATACCATAACATTTCAAAAGTACTTTTCTTTCAAAACATAATTCCATAAATCATGCATAATTTCAGAGAATAATTATTTATTTTCAGAATAAATATGGAATATCTCGAGAAGATGATTCATTACTTACCTTTCACGGAGCACTGAATGAACGGATCGACTAACTTCTAGGAGATTCTTCCGTGCCTATTATCCAAAATTATATTTTTACATTAATTTTAATTCAAAATTAAATCTAAACAAATCCCAACTCAAAACCTCACTTAGAATCGACTCTTTCCTAAACTCGATCAAAATCATTAGATGAGACCTCCTACTATGCTAATCCTAGAGGAATAACTTTAGAGAGAGAAGAATCCATCAAGAGAGAGAAATATCCTAGAGAGAGAAAATTCTAGAGAGAGAAAGTAGAGAGAGAAAATCCAATTTCAGAGAGAGAAAGTCAGAGTTCAGACTGAAAAGAAGAGAGAGAAGAGAGAGAAACTCTCTCTCTCATCAATTTCAATTTTTCTCTTTTTTATTTATTTATTTATTTATTTATTTACTTACTTAATTACTTATTTGTTCATATATATATATATATAAATATATATATATATATATATATTTTATTATTATTATTATTATTATTTTCTTTTCTTTTCTTTTCCTTTTTTTTTTTTTTTCTTCTTTTTCTTTTTCTTCTTTTTCTTTCCTTTTTCTTCTTTTTCTTCTTTTCTTTTCTTTTTCTTTTCTTTTCTTTTTCTTTTTTTTTCTTTTCTTTTTCTTTTCTTTTCTTTTTCTTTTTCTTCTTCTTCTCGGTTCTTCCCGCGTCGGAACAGGGGACCGGCGTCCCCTCGGCCTTGACCGGCCATTCGGGCCACGGCCGCCGCGGCGGAGGCCGGCGGCCGACGGGAATCACTCCCCCGGTCACGGAGGAGGGTGGCCGGCGATCAATTCCGATCGCCGGCGTCGGAAACTTCAAGGAAAAGAGACCCAAAAATAGAGGTCCCTTTCCCGATCGGAAATCGGCGATTTTTGTCGCCGGCAGCCGCGCACAAATGCACGGGGAGGAAGGAGAAGAAAGAGGGGAGGAAGAGGAAAACTTACCTCAGCCTCCGGAGACCTCGTCGGCGGCAATCACGGCGAGAAATCAAAGGGTGTCCGCGGCCTTCGATCGAGAAGAACGGAGAGAAAGAGAGAGGGAGGAGGCCAATGATCGGTCTCAAGAGGGAGGGGGTCTTCTTATAGAGCACCCTAGGACTCCGAGGGGTCCTAGGAGTCCTAATTTGCTCGGGATTCGCCGGAGAAGAAGACTCTACCGGGAGTCTTCTTCCCGGTTGCTCTGTTTTTTTTTTTTTTTTTTTGGGCTATAACACAAACCTTTCCCTCTGATCCTGGATCCCTGAAATTGGGTGGCTGCTCCATGTAAATCCTCTCCTCCAAATGCCCATGGAGGAATGCCATCTTGACATCCATCTGCTCCAGCTCTAAATCCTGAGCTGCTATAATGCTCAACAACACTCTAATGGAAGTATGTCTGACGATGGGAGAAAAGACCTCGCTGAAGTCGATGCCTTCCTTCTGGGAGTATCCCTTGGCCACTAACCTCACCTTGAATCTGATACCTCCCTGCTCTGAAGGCCCTTCCTTGCGACTGTAGACCTATTTGCAGCCAATGGGCCTCTTCCCCTGTGGCAACTACACCAATCGCCACGTCTGGTTCTGGTGGAGAGACTGCATCTCCTCGGACATCGCTGGACCCACCGCTCTCTGTCCTGGCTCTCAATAGCCTCCTGATACATATATGGATCTTCATTCTCTGTCACCAGGGCATATGACAGCATCTCCTCGAAGCCATATCGGTCTGGTTGCTTGATGGTCCTCTTGGGCTTGTGTAGGGCAACACTGATATCAGTCCTCGGTCCAGCTCACTCCTGCTGGACCTCTTCGCCTCGATCATCCATCCAAGTCCTCTCCACCTGTGGAGACACCTTAGGTAGGTGCTCCACCTGAATGTCATGTCCTCCAGTAGTACCTACAAGAGGCAAAATCAAAGAGGTTAGCTGTCCAGCAGCGCCCTGCTGGACCTCCTCCTGCTCCTGCTGCTCCTCCATGCCTGCTCACCTTCGTAGGACTGACTCCTCATCAAAAGTCACATCCCGAATAATGATGACCTTCTTTTCCAAAGGATCCCACAACCTGTATCCCTATACTCCTCGTGGATAGCCTAGAAACACCACCTTGCGTGATCTGACGTCTAGCTTGCTCCGCTCACCAGCTCCAATGTGCACATAGGCCATGCACCCAAATACCCATAGATGGCCCAGCCCAACTATCCTCCCAGACCACACCTCCTCTGGAAGCCTGCCATCCAACCTGGTGTGAGGTGACTGATTGACCAAGTAACCCGCTGCGTCAACTGTGTCAACCCAAAACTCCTTTGAAAGCCCTACCTACAGCCTCATGCATCGTGCCTTTTTCAAAAGTATTCTGTTCATCCTCTCGGCCACCCCATTCTGCTGTGGAGTCTCCTTAACTGAGAAGTGTCTCCTGATCCCACACTCCTCACAGTAGTTCTTTAACTCTCTGCTGGTGTACTCTCCGCCATTGTCTGACCTCAGACACTTCACGCTCCTCCCCTGCTCCTTCTCCACCTTAGCTCTCCAGATCTTGAACTTGGTAAAGACCTCTGACTTTTCTCTCATGAAGTAAATCCAGAGTTTCTTTGAGAAATTATCAATCAGGGTCATGAAGTATCTGGCCCCATTCCTAGCTAAAACTGGGGCTGGTCCCCACCCATCCGTGTGTACTAACTCCAGAGGGGCTGCACTGCGGGCTGTACTGATGTTGAACTGAACTCTCTTCTGCTTTCCTATCTGGCAAGGCTCATAGATCTCCCCTGTAGCACCATCCTCCAAATTAGAGATGAGTCCTCTCCTGCTCAACTCCCTCAGCCCCTTGTCTCCCATGTGGCCTAGGCGGTAGTGCCACATCCTATAAGCCCCCTGCTGGTCCTGTGCTGTAGCTGCTACATCAGACTCTCCAGTCACCACAGATCCCTCCATGCGATAGAGGTTATTGTCCAACCTCCTGCCTCTCATCACTACCATAGCTTCATTGGAGATGTTCAGTACTCTGCTTCTAGCCCTACTGCTGAAGCTATATCCACTGCGCTCCAATAGCCTAGTGACACCAGATTCTTTTCCAGCTCCGGGATGTGCTTTACATTTGTCAATGTCCTCACAATCCCATCAAACATCCTCACCCTGACTGTCCCTATCCCAGCCACCTTGCAAGGATGATTGTCGCCTAGAGTCACTGATCCCTCATCTGTCTTGGTGTATGTCGCAAACCAAGACCTGTGTGGTGTGTAGTGATATGAGCATGCAGAGTCTAGTGTCCACTCCTCTGTGTAATGCCTGTGACCATCTGATACCACAAATAGATCATCCTCCACCTGCTGCCCAGCAACTGCACTCACTAATTCTGAGCCACTTCTTTCTCCCTTCTTGCTCTTCCATAGTGGACATTCTTGCTTGAAGTGCCCGAACTCGTTGCACTTGAAGCATTTCACCTCTTTCTTTCCCTTCCTGGACTTGGACCGCCCCCTGGACTTGCTTCTGCCTCTGCCTCTACCTGTCCTCTCCCCTACTGTCAAACCCTCCTGGGGAGCCCGATCTCTTGTCAACTTTTTTCTCTGCTCATTAGACCTCAGCACCGAGACCATGTCCTCATATTCCAGAGTCTCCTTGCCGTAAAGTAGTGTAGTCACCAAAGAGTCATATGATCCTGGGAGCGAACACAAAAGCAACAGGGACTTGTCCTCCTCATCCAGCTTCACCCCGATATTCATTAACTCCGTGCACAACTGGTCGAACCTCTGAATGTGGCCAATCACATCAGATCCCTCCTGCATTTGAAGACTGTACAATCTCTTCTTCAGCATCAGCTTGTTGCACATATTCTTCCCCATATACATGGTGTGCAACTTCGACCAAAGGCGCTTCAGGATCTTTTCTTCTAGCACCGAATACAACACCGCATCCGCCAAACATCCTCTGATCACCGAGCATGCTTTCTTCTCCAACGATGCCCACTGTCTATCTGTCATTCCCTTAGGCTTCTCATCCAAAACTTGATCAGATCTGCTTGCACCAGAAGATCCTCCACCCAGATTTTTCACACGAAAAAATTCTCCTTGCCATCAAACTTCTCAAATTTGACCTTCATATTGCTGCCTATGACTGGATCCAAGCCAAACAAGCAATATAAAATCAAGAAGTGTAGAATATACCTTGATGGTATCTTGTTGAAAATTTTCAGCACTTGGGATCTTCAACTTCTCACACTTGGAACTGCTTCCTCACCACTGTGGCTCTGATACCAACTGTTGGAGTATGATTCTGGCTCCTCCCACGGACCTTGGGTGCAGCAGAACCAGCAACGGACAAACCTGGAGACTTCTGGACTTGATTGAAGGCCCTTGACGAAATCAGCCTGATTGCTCCAGATGAAGAATGCCTCTAAAATCACCTCTAAAAAATCTAAGATCTAGTACCCAACCAGATCAGGCCTGGATCGAGGTCTTCCAATTCATAGATCTTGAATTGGAATATTTTAGATAGGGAAGAAGGTAGAGTGAGACAGACTTTGCAGATCTATCCTGCTGTAGCCTTTCCTGTAGATCTGTTGATGGAGATCTCACCCGCACCTCAAACGACCTCAGATCAACTCCAGATCTGAGAGAAACTTGTACCAACCTCTTCTCAAGAGATTTCAGATCCTGGACCTGATGTTTGGGTGGCTGCAAGAGAGGGAGAAGAGAGAGAGTCGGCAGCTGCAAGGGGGAAGGGGCTAGTGCCTCCTTGCTTTTCTTTCCTTTTATGGACCTGGCGGCAAGAAACCCTAGGGTTTCTTACTCCTGGGGCATGGAGAATGGCTGGAGAGAGAGGGAGAAGAGAGAGAGAGACTTGGGAGAAAGAGTTCTGTATTTTCTTGGCTTAATCAAACCTATACAAGTACATGAATATATAAACACAGGGTCAAGTGACCCAAACACAAAACTCCCTTGACCAACTCTATAGGAGATTAGGTTAACCCAAGCCCATGTACACCCATGACTCGACCTAATCTCACCTAGCCTGGGCCCAGACCTGGCCCATAAAGAGTTGGTCTTTTGAGGCCCACATAACATAGACCTCAAGAACCCGAAAGGCCCACAGCCTTTCAACCTAGGGCCCAACTAGCCCTAGAGCCTCCATGAAGCCCTCATGAATGATGGACCTTGGCCTTAGCCTTGGTCCCCTGGGCCTTGGGCACACCACCTGGATCACAACACCGAGTAAGTCTGTAACCAAAATGCCATATGAGTTATGGATAGGACGTAAGCCAGTACTCTCGCACCTTAGGATTTGGGGGTGTCCGACTTATATTAAATGTTTAATTACGGACAAGCTTAGACCTAGGTCTGACAAGTATAATTTCATAGGGTACCCAAAAGAGACCAAAGGGTATTATTTCTACCTAGCTGATGAGCAAAAGGTGTTTGTCAGCCTTAAGGCAACTTCTTAGAAAAGGAGTTCCTTGGTGAAGGGACTGTTGCCTCTAAGATCGAACTTGAGGAAGTTCGACAGGTGGAAAAACCGACACAAGTAGCTGAACCTGAACCAGATTTAGTTAGATCAGATCTGGAGCCCATTGTTCCTGCACCCTTAAGGCGATCTGGTAGAGTACCACGTCAACCGGACAGATACTATGATTTCTTGATCCGAGATGGTGATCCTATTGAACTTGATGAAAATAATGAGGATCCGATCACCTACATGGATGCAATACAGAGATCTGACTCTGAGAAATGGCTAAAGGCCATAAAATCCGAAATGGAGTCCATGAAGATTAACGATGTGTGGACATTGGTTGACCCACCCGAAGGAGTAAAACCCATAGGGTGTAAGTGGGTCTTCAAGAGGAAGAGGGGCGCAGACGGAAAGGTGAAAACCTATAAAACCCATCTGGTTGCCAAAGGATATCATCAATGTTATGGTATAGACTATGACGAAACATTTTCTCTTATAGCAATGCTCAAATCCATTCGGATTATGCTTGCTATAGCTGTCCATCTGGACTATGAAATCTGGCAGATGGATGTGAAGACAGCTTTCCTAAACGGAGAGCTGGATGAAGAGGTGTATATGATACAACCTGAAAGATTCACATCCACAGATGAGTCTAAGGTGTGCAGGCTACAGAGGTCCATTTTTGGACTTAAGCAGACATCTCAGAGTTGGAGCATACATTTTGATAGGATGATCAAGGCGTATGGCTTCGTTAAGAACGGAGAAGAGTCCTGCATTTATAAATGGGCTAATGGTCCAGTAGTAGTATTTCTTGTATTGTATGTGGATGACATTCTCTTAATCGGGAATGATGTCCCTGCATTACTGAAAAAGATTTGGCTGTCATCCCTATTCTCCATGAAGGATCTGGGAGAAGCTTCCTACATCCTAGGGATGAGGATCTATAGGGATAGATCTAAAAGGTTGCTTGGCTTATCCCAGTCCACGTACATTGATACTATGCTGAAAAGATTTAGCATGGAGAAATCCAAGAAAGGCTATCTATCGATAGGCCATGGAATTTCTCTCTCGAAGAGGGATTGTCTGACAACACCTCAAGAGAGAGAGCGTATGGATAGAATTCCATATGCTTCGGCAGTGGGATCTATCATGTACGCCATGATATGTACACGACCAGATGTGGCATACTCACTAGGGGTAGTGAGTAGATACCAATCTGATCCAGGGGAGAATCACTGGAAGGTTGTTAAAACTATCCTAAAGTATTTAAGAAATATTAAGGACCAGTGGCTTGTTTATGGTGAATCAGACTTGAGACTTATAGGGTTTACAGACTCTAGTTTCCAGTCTGATCATGATGACAGCAAGAGTATGTCGGGATTTATTTTTATCCTTAATGGTGGGGCTGTCTGCTGGAAAAGTTCCAAGCAGCACAGTGGCTGATTCAGTTTGCGAGGCGGAGTATGTCACTGCATCAGATGCTGCCAACGAAGCGGTGTGGTTGAGGAAATTCATCATCGAGCTCGGAATAGCACCCTCCCTTGTTGGTCCAATTCTGCTCTACCGTGACAGCTCTGGAGCCATTGCTCAGGCGAAGGAACCTAAGGCACACCAGCGGACAAAGCATATTCTGCGTCGCTACCATCTCATCCAGGAAATCGTAAATCGAGGTGATGTTGACTTTCAGAAGATCGACGGGAAGGAGAACCTGGATGACCCATTCACTAAAGCCATTGCGGTGAAGGAATTCGACGACTTCAAGTCGAAGATGGGTATTAGATACTGCACCGATTGGCTTTAGGCCAAGTGGAAGATTGTTGGGAATAGTGTCCCAAAGTCAATCGTCAGTCTGTTGACGGTTGTGCTCTTTGTTGTATTAGTACATAAATCATAAATAAATAAAAGTTATTTTGGCATTTTTCATCACAAATTGTCATCTTCTAATGAACTCCTGTGTTGTGGTGAAGTCCTTAGGACTATTTAGACTCGACAAAGGAGGATTTATCGTTTAGTCCTTAAACCTATTCGTGACCAAATGATACGTTGTTACCAAGACAACAACGTTTATCGAGCATAGGTCGTTGTGTGCCATATAGGTTGGTTGTCCTCTTAACCAAGGAGCGTGGAGATGCTGGTATGGCATACAGGTGAGATGTAAGGGTACATCTGCACTGAACGTGACCGACTCTGGAGCTATTTCTGCTATCAAGATTTGCTCCGATGGGATATGGGTATAACTATCCCTCCGACCTGAGACCGCCACGGTGACTTGCAAGTAACTCACTGCACTTAGAAACTTGACTACCTGAATTTCTAATTCAGTGACGGAAGGCTGCTGGGTGTAGTCAAGTACTTGACTTGTCGGTGCGTGTGTCAAGATGGGATTGACCACTCCAATTCAAGAGCTGTGTATAGTCGTGTTTTAATTTAGCAAAACCTTGGCCAGGGTAGTCCTAGTGAGGAGTCACAGGACAGATTGAGTTGAGCATGACTCGGATGATCTAATGAGGGTTGACAGTTTAACCCTGAGTCATCCTAAACACAGGGGTCAAAAGGGATGAATTATACAGTAACCATATTCACATAGGTTCTGAGTGTTGCGATTGTGACTATTCGATCTATCCGGATATTGGGTACCATTGCTAGATGGTCACTTCGATTAGTACAGGAATTGGTTCCTGTGCTACCGGCTTAGGTTCGAACCTGCAGGGTCACACACATTAAAGGTTTCTATCTGATCTGATGGCTGATAAAGAGTCATAATATTAGTGGACTATGAGTCCTACGTGTCTGGAACTGTATGATCGAGAATCAGGATTCTCTGATTACAAGTCCCACACATTTTGGGTACCTGGGTCAAGAGTCCCACTGGTTTGGGACTCTTCAATCAAGGTTTCATATTGATGAACTTTGATACCCGATTGCCCATCGGATTTGGATTTAATATTTATGAGAGGTTTAATTAGTGATTTGATCACTAATTAACTCAATTTGATTGAGTAATTATTTTTGGATCAAGTCCAATTGAATTGGATTCAGTTGGGTTTGACCCGATTAGGTTAAGTGTTGACCTAATCGTCGAAGTGGTTTGGTCCCTGATTTGATCAGGAGTTGGGCTTAGTCAATTTCTAATTTGATTAGGATTTTATTAAGTCTAATTAAGCCTAATTAAGTTAGGTTTAATTTAGTCTAATTGTGCTTAACCTATTTAGATTAGGTTGGCTCAATTAGGTTCAAACCACCTTGACCTCTCTCCTTGCGCCACCTCGCTTCTTTTGTGCATATTTGAATTCAAGAGAAGCAACTTCTCGTGAATTTTCTCCACGCAGAAGACATCCCATGCCCACCCTTGTGCTCCAATTATCTGGATAAAAATAAGTTGGTTGGCCATTCAAATTCAAAAGAAAGTTTGAATTTGAATGAGCAACCAACTAATCCATGCGCCATGCTCTTATCTTGTGTGCCCCATATTTTACACGAGAAAGTATTTCTCATATAAACTCTTCATGCACAAATCAACTCACACCCCTTCTCTTCTCATGCCCAAGTGGATAGGGATGAGTTGGTTTTGCATTTGAATTCAAATTTGATTTGAATTCAAATGTGCAACTATTTATCTTTATCCTCTCACACGGATAAGACACGTTCGACATTATTTTAAAAGGAGGAGAAAGGTGGGGCGTGCATAGAAATTTTTGAAGAAAAAGAGTGGGATGTGAGGAAGCTTTGTGCACAAGTAGGAAGTCCATATCCTTCCGAGAGAAAAAGAAAGAAAAGAAAAAAAAGTGGGTGCAGGGTTTCCAATGAGTTCCCTAGGGTTTCAGCCTGGGGTTCGTGAAGTGAGAAGGTGAGCTACGAGTGTCGTGAGCCCACCAAATTTCAGAGAGATTTTCAACATCCTTTTAAGCATGTCTGCTGATGATCTAGAGCATCCAAAGAATCGACAGACATCGATCGAAGGAGTTCGATCAGCATCGACCATCGAAAGGGCTCTACAATGAGCTAGCACCCGTGAGGAGCCGATCAGACTGAGAGCCTTGTGTGGACGATCCACAGAGGCCAGACATGCTATGTGGCTACATCATGATGATCAGACTCTCTCGACGGTGATCAAATTGCGGCGATCTACTACCCGCACAAAGGTATTGTGTTCTGAACACATTACAGTAAAGTATTTACTGTTCAAATTCGAATTTCAAATTTAAATGCATGCATGCTGTATATCATATTTAGATCCTAGTGTAGGATAAACATATGTTAATTAATTAGATTAATTAATATTTTCCACTCTAAAATCATAATTTTGAAAAAGTTTTAAAATTATCATTTTACCCCTGTACTGAATTTCGCTTTATGGCCCAAGTGGCCCGCCCTACCGTCGGATTTTGAAACTCCAGTGATGCTCTTTCCAACCACACTAACGCCTGCAGTTGTTGCTGCTACTGTTGCATGGCCTGCACTACTTCGGTGAGGCCTCTGACCTGCTGAACCAGCAGATCAAACTGCTCCATGCCGACTGTCGTTGCCGGAGGAGGAGGATGAGCCTGAAAAACTGGAGACGAGGCTAAATCTTGCGGAGCTCACTGAGATCTGGCCACGGAGGCTGTGGATCGCCTGGTGGATGCCTTGCGGAGAGGCATCAGGTGGAGATCTAGTAGGAGAAGGAGAAGAGGATGTCGAAGAAGATGATCGGAGACAGTCCCATTGAGCACTCCTTTAAGAACAAGGGTGCTGTGAAGACACAGCTCCTTCCTCTAGCGCCAATTCTGTTGGTGCAGAATTCCACCGAAGCTGGAGAAGTTGGAGCTGGAATGACCGCGGCCACCGCCGAGACCTGCAAGAGAAGTCTAAACTGGAGTTGGGGGTGCTCCGGTAAGATCCTCCGACGCTCAAGTCAATACTCTGCTTCAACAAAAATGCAGTGCTCGAGTAAAAATTTTAGTAGAGTTTCGAGATAGAGTTTAGAGCTTAGAGAAGAACGTATCTGGGGGTCCCTTTTTATAGACGGAGAGCGTAACTGATTAACAGCGACATCTGTAACCACCTGGTAGTGGGCCGTTCAGAGCCGCACGAGTTTGTTGCGGAGAGTAGTGACGTCAGGGGCCGTTTAGGGCCACGTGGAGTTTGTTACGGAGAGTGGAGTGGTGTCCGTTATCATGACTTGTCAGAGAGTGGTAGAGCCCGGAGAGTGGAGCGGTATCCATTGTCGTGACTTGCCAGAGAGTGGTGGAGCCACGTGAAATCCATTGCAGAGAGTGGAGTAGGGTAGTGGCCATTGTCGTGACTTGCTAGAGAGTTCGGATCTATCGGCTGGAGCTCGGTTGGGATGTCTGAAGAGTGGAATGGCTCTATATCCCGTCGATCTAGGAGAAGCTCAGATATTTTTGAGGTTGTTGATGAGTCTACCATTATCGGATGCCTCGGGTGCTGATGCTACAGGCAGGAGTCATCTGCTGTAGAAGCTCGGATGGAGACTTTCTATTGGTGAAGTCCAGTAGGAATCCGATTGCTAGAGAAGTTCATCTAGGATTTGCCTGATGTGGAAGCTTGTCTGAAGATTATCTATCGGAGAAGTTCGGTTTCATGAAGAATCTGGCGGAGGGTCAGCCGGCGGTGGACTTCGGATGACGTTGGGGAGGTTCGTCCGCTGGAGGAGTCTGGGGATCCTATGGAAGTGTGGATGGCATTGTTGAAGTCCGGCTGACGCTATTGAATGTTGACGGCTGGAGAGGTTTGGCAGACACCAGAGATGATCGGCTGTTGTAGAAATTCAGCTGCTGGAGCCCGTCTGTCGTAGAAGCTCATCCGAAATCCATCCGCTATGGAAGTTCGGACGAAATCTGATTCTTGCAGAAGGCTGAAAGGAGGCCGCTTATTGTAGAAGCTTAGCAGAAGATCAGTTGTCGTGGAAGCTCGGAGTAGTGACCTGACCGGTGGAGCCTGTCCCATTGTAGAAGCTCGTCTGGGAACCGGAGTAGATATCCGAAGTAGACCGCCTGCAGAGGAATTTGGAGTAGACTGCTTGCTGTAGAAATTTGGCTCTTGCAGGAGCTCGGGTGAAATTCGGAAGGTGGTCGATCGTCGTAGAAACTTGGATGGAGTCTGGTTACTGTAGAAATCTTGTTGTCGGAGAAGCTCGGATATTGACGAAGTCCGAAAGAAGTTCGAAGTAGGGTTGTCCATAGCCGAAAGAAGTCTGGAAGGGATTCGGAGAATAGTTGATCACTGTAGAAGGTCGGCTGATAGTGAAGCCCTGAGAGCCTTTGGAGCGGCCCGGTGGATGAATGGAGAAGCTCATTATCGGAGAAGTCCGGATGGTATTATGGAAGCTCGGACGGTCGAGGGGGTTTAGAAAGACGTCACCAAAGGTCGGAAGCCGGAAAAATCCTGGAAGGGGCGGTCTTTTATAAACTTCGGCTGGGGTATTTTATACTCAACAATATCCATTCAGAAAAGCAGTTTTCACATCCATCTATCAGATTTCATAATCATAATAAGCTGCAATAGCAAGCAGAGTGTGGATGAATTTTAGTATGACTACGGACAAGAAGATTTCTTAATAGTCAATGCCCTTGTGCTGACTGTAATATTTAGCCACAAGCCTAGTTTTATAAGTCTCTACCTTACCATCGGCACATATTTTCTTTTTGTATATCCATTTACACCCAATGGGTACTATACCCTCAAGTGGATCCACTAAGATCTATACTTGGTTCAAGTGTATCGAATCAATTTCTGACTTCA
The DNA here is from genome assembly GCF_000442705.2 of Elaeis guineensis. Taxonomy (NCBI): domain Eukaryota; kingdom Viridiplantae; phylum Streptophyta; class Magnoliopsida; order Arecales; family Arecaceae; genus Elaeis; species Elaeis guineensis. The sequence goes on along the minus strand of NC_025995.2, from coordinate 56,312,522 downwards.
TTGCATCTAATCATTTCTCAAAATTAATATCAGGTATCATCTCGTCAAAGATATTAGGATCATCACCATGATCCCTATATCCCATAAGGGACATTTTCTTTACTTCCTCTATAAGCATACCCATGTACCTTTCAGGAGGTCAAAGATCTTGCTAGATCTATGAGGTGGTAAAGGAACATCAACTACTGGCTCATGAATAATGGGTTCTTGAGGATCTATAGCTCTTTGCTCTTCAGAGACCTTCTCTTTGAACTCAACTATCCTCCCACTGCCACCATCCTGGATAAACTATTTTTGTAGGAATATGACGTTTTGACTTACAATCACATTGTGATCTTGTGTAAAGTAGTAGTATCCCATAAATTCTTTTGGATACCCTATAAAATGAGCTATTACAAATCTATCCTCTAATTTATCAACCATCTGTCTCTTGATATAGAATGGACATCCTTAAGTCTTAAGATAATCTAGATTCAGCTTCTTACCATACCATATCTCATACGGTGTGATAGGAACGAACTTTGATGGAACCCTGTTTAACAGGTGAATGGCGGTTAATAAGGTATGTCTCCAAAGATATAAGGATAGATCAGTGAAGCTCATCATGGACCTGACCATATCCAATAGGGTCTTATTCCTCCTTTTGGATATCTTGTTGAGTTAAGGTGTTCCGAAAGGAGTCTATTGAGAGATTATGCCATTGTCTTTAAGATATCCCAGAAATTTTCGACAAGATATTCACCTTCTCGATCAAATTGAAGAACCTTAATGGGTTTATCAGTTTATTTTTCTACTTCACTTCTGAATTCTTTGAACTTTTCAAAGGCTTCAAACTTATATTTTATCAGATACACATACCCATATTTAGACAAATTATCGGTAAAGATAATAAAATAGCTATAACCATCTCTGACCTACACATCAAATGGCCCACACACATTAGTGTGTATCAGAGCAAATAACTCAGTGGCCCTTTCCCCATGTCCTACAAAGGGTAACTTGACCATTTTTCTTCAAAGGCAAGATTCATAAACTGGATACGACTCTGGGTTAAGAGAGCCAAGGATCCCATCTTTTTTCGGTTTGTTTATCATGTCCTCTCCAATATGGTCTAGTCTATGATGCCATAAGTACTTCTGGTTAATTTTATCTCTGGATCTCTTTTGACCTACAACACTCACTATTTGCTCGTTTAAATTTATATTCGCATCAACATACAAGTGATATAGACTATCAATTAAAAAATCTCGTGCAATCAATTTATTTCATAAATAAATAAAATAAAAGTCTTTATTGAAATTAATTTTAAAACCTTCCTATGCTAGCACTAACATGAAAATCAAATCCTGACTAACTACAGAAATAAAATAACAGTCCCTTAAATCTAATCTAAAACTGGATGGCAATCGAAGAGGATAAGTGCCAACGACCTCTGCAATAACTTTTGCTCCATTACCAACCCGAAGGATCATGTCACCTTCCCTCAACCTTCTGCTTTCTATTAGATCTTATATTGAAGTACATATATGAGCACTCGAATCAGAGTCTAATATCCAACTGAAAATAGAAGAAACCAAGAGGTTAGATTCAATTACAAGCATACCTTCTGAAGGTTTATCACCCTTCTTAGTCTTTAGGCTCTCTAGATAAAGTGGACAGTTCCTCCTCCAATAGCCTTCAGCATCACAGTGAAAACACTTTTTCTTGCTTTGACTTTCTTAGGAACGTCCTTCTTTGGCTGCTCTCTTTCTTTTGCTTTTTAGCGGAATTAGTCTTCTTCTTCCCAATAGACTTTCTCTTGGAAGAAGTCTGCTCTACAGTGAGAACAGTGCCCCTTGAACTCTTCAAGGTTCTTTTCGTAGTGACCAATATGTTGACCAATTCGGGTATAGTGCAATCAAGTTTGTTCATATGAGAATTTATAATAAATTGACTATATGAACTCGTAAGAGATTGAAGGATCAAATCCATCTGCAATTCCTTTTGCATTTTAAGTTTAAGCTTTTCAAGCTCCTCAATGTCCTTGATCACTATCATGTAGTGCTCATGGATAGACAGTCCTTCACGCATCTTTAAATTGAAGAGTCTCTTGGACACTTCAAAGCATGCTATACGGCTCTACTCACCATACAACTCTTGCAGGTGAGTTATCATAGCTCTGGTAGTGGGCATAGGCTTATACTGGCTTTGCAACTCGTTTGACATAGATGCCAGTACATAGCACTTGATTCGACTGTCTTTATCCATCCACTTTTCAAAAGTAGCTCTTAGTTCAAAAGTAGGATGATTTGGTAACACTATGGGTTTCTGGTTGAGGACATGACTTAATTTTTTTGAGTTCAGGATAATCCTAAGGTTTTTGGGCCAGTCTTTGTAATTAGTTTCGGTCAAACGATTGGTTTCAAAGATGCGGGCTAGAGGATTTGAGGCTGATATTGTTTAACTACGAGAGTAGAGATTCAAGTTAGACTTTTGTACTTTAATGTTATATTTACTTCTAGGGACTTTAAGATGCAAACAATGACTCTCACTAATTTGTCGGATCCCTCCACTCCCTAGGTGAGAAATGAAAAACCCTAACGCGATAAAAGATTTCTAGTGAGTGCTGTGGTCCCACCGATGCCATGCACCTCACCTAACAGTTATTGGTAACATGCACACCGATGCGTAGGCAACTCTTTGTCCAGATACTTTTCTAAGCATGTTGCAGCGACTTGATCTCTAAGTCATGTGGGCTCACCTAATAGTTATTGACCACACTCCTTTGTTAAGCCTAACCCATCATTTACAAATAGGTGCAAGGCCATCATTGGGTCTCTCACCTAACAGTTATTTGGTTCAACCCTATCCTTACTCTGGAGCAACTCTTTGCTAATAAAGCGGTTGCGTGTTTTCAGTGCAACTGAACTATTGTAACCAGCCAAGAATAATCAACATCAGTAGCACGTCTGCACATCTATAATGATGGAAGACTCATGGACTTAATATTTGTGGAGAGGTTTAGGTTAAGATCTCATCTAATCGACCATCATATCACTGATCTAATTGGCATGGGCTAAACCAAAAATGCCAAGCAACCCAATTAAAGGCTCAATCTTCCAAATTGGCTAGGTAAGTGGAGATTGGTCGGGGTCTTCCCGTTGCTTTTCTTAGACACCAATAAATTGGTCAGGTCAGCTAACAAAATCAATTAAATAACCATGTCTCAATTACTTACCTTAGACATCAATAGGTCAATTGGTCCAAATAGGTTAATTCAAGCGAATCAGGCTCAAACCATCGAGCTAAATTAAGTTCTTAGGTTAATCGATTCTACATATGAGATTCAATTGATTTGATCAACAACAATTGCATGATCATTTAACTTAATTGATCTAATCTTAATCAACACTTGACTCAGTTTAATCAATTACTTAATCAAATTAAACCTATATGATTCAAATCAAAAATCTTAGATGCAATCTTGTTACATGACCTAATTTTTGATTTTTCCATAACCAAAGCCCTCATGCACAAACATAAATTTCAGATTCTAAAACTAAATTTCAGATCTAAATTTTTTGCATAAAAGATAAGTTTTAAATTATAAAAATAATTTTTAGATTTAACATACAAACATATATTTTATATATGCATGTCAAATTCAGATCTAAATAAAATTTAGATCAACACATGATATTATATATCTCATATACCAATTATGAATCATATTAAAAATAATTTTATGATCTAAACATGCAATCACGTATCTCATATATGAATCATAAATTAGATCATATAAAATTTTAGGTTTAAGCATGCATCTACATTTCATATGAACATGAACAAGAAACTGTTCTAGATCAAAATTCAGATCTATGCATGCTTTACTTACCCATAGGTCATGGCATACAACTCTTTAAGAAGATATCTCCAAAGATACCTAAAGAGAGAAATAGAATAAGTTCTATTCCTTATGCTTCGACTGTAGGATCGATAATGTATGCTATGTTATGTACCAGGCCTGATGTGGCTTATGCCTTGGGCATTGTAAGCAAATTTTAGGCTGATCCCGAGGAGGATCATTGAAAAGCTATAAAAAATATACTCAAGTACTTAAGAAGAACTAGAGATTTTTTTTTGATATATGGTGGATCTGATTAAAAACTAGAAGATTATACTGATTCTATTTTCCAATCTGATCTGAATGATAGCAAATTGATATCTAGATATGTGTTCACTCTGTATGATGGTGCAATAAGTTGGAAAAGTTTCAAACAGCAAATTGTTACTGACTCAATCACTGAGGCTGAGTATATTGCTATAAGTGAGGTGGCTAAGGAGGCGTCTGGATGAAGAAATTCATCACAGAGTTGGGTGTGGTTTCAGAGATTAAATAACCAGTACCTCTTTATTGTGATAATACTGTGGTAGTTGCTCAAGCCAAAGAACCAAGGTCTCATCATAAATCCAAGCACATCTTAAGATGGTTCCACCTCATTCGAAAGATTATCGAAAGATGTGATGTGATCGTGGAGCGAGTTGACATCAAGAATAATATAGCAGACCCGTTCACTAAGGCCTGGTCAATGCAGCAGTTTGACCACCATCTTGATAGCATGGACATCAAGTATAGGGGCTATATTGGCTTTAGTGCAAGTGGAAGATTGAAAGAATAATGCCCTACAAACTAATTGCATATGAGATGCGATAGGATGTTTTTTGTAATTTATCTTCCAAACTCATGTAAATTGACATTTATAGTAATGAAATAGGTTTTTTTGATTCATTATATACTGCATCTTATTAATCTTAAGATTATAATGAACCCCATAGGTCCGGGCAATGGTTTTAGGACCGTGATGAGATCACGCTAGTGAGACCTAAATCTTTGAAAGCCCTAACCTAAAATATTCTCAGTCGTTGGTACATTGAGTTGGGATCAATGATACCGTAAGACTAGCATGTCCTATGTATGCTCAGAAATGAGGGTGGTTGATCTTACAACCACTTGTGTGGTGGCACTAATATAAGGATATAGGTGCTCATTAGAGAATGAGTTCATTGAATTGACCTATGAGAGAATATCAGATGGAGTCTTATTTACATGTCAACTGATGATTCTCTAGTGGGAGTTGTATAAGTGATCCTTAGACCTGAGGTCACCATCATACCTTGTGTACATGGATCTATGTTTTGGTTCACTACCTAACTTGGCTCTTTGATCCTTATGTGAGGAGTTCTGGATATGGTGAAGTGTGTTTGGAGGTTGTGAGTGATCAATAAAGGATCAGTCACTCCTAATAAAAGGAGCGAACATCCTATGTGATCTCATAGGACAATGATTCTGGAAGTCTTTGGCCAAAGCAGGATGATAATTAAAAAAGAGTTTCTAATATATCATCAACTAAATCATCACCTTCAGATCAAGATACATAAAGATAAGTGATTGGATTTGATATATTTCTATGCCCACAGCTCATCTGAGATGTTGTTTGACTGAAGGATTGAATTACTTGGGAACTTGCCACTAAGGATATTTTGATAATTTTTTATCAAAATTTCAAATCTTTCAGATAGTCATGACATATTTTTAACATCAATCTTGACTTATAGATTCATCAGAATTAAAAGAGTTTAATTTTAGAGTCAACTTGAAAGAGTCCAAGTTGATTGTGACTCTTCAGGTGACCTAATCTTATCAGATTAGGGTTACATCGAAAGTTAGGGTCCATTGCTGGCTAGATTTAGAACCCAATGGGTCACACACTTTAGGATTTAATCTTGGTCTGATCTAATTAGAGTTTAATATAAATTCTATGGGTTAATTTGATATGCTAACATATTGTATTAACCCAAGTTCTCAAATTGGTTTAGATCAAATTGTTTGAGCTAACCTAGACCAATTAGCTTTGACCTAATGGGATTGGGTCAATTTAAATTGGATCCTTATCCAACTTGGATTTAGTTTCAAGTGGAGAAGGACTCATCTGCACCCACCAAAACTCACACACAAAAATAAATGCTGCTCCTTTTTTTTTTTGGCATGTGAAGTAAAGAGTCCTTCTTAAAGAAGGCTCTTTAACTAACACACATTTCCTTAAAAAGCATCTCATGCTTTCTATTTTCTCTCCTCCCTTCCTTTCTATTTTTCTCTCCCTCTTTTCTTTATCTTTTTCTCAAATTTTTTCTATCATTTTTCTCTCATTTCTATGCCTAACTATAGCCCAATTTGGCACACAGAGCTTGATTGTAGCACCCCCTATTTATAGGAAATAAGGGGCGACACCATGGGACACCAACTCTTGGCATCTCTTAACTCTTACATGCACCAATAAATTTTTAGCATGGAATACAAGTAGATGGCATAGAAAAGGAAGTGATTGACCAATAGAAGGACTCTTCCTCTACTTAAAAAAATTAATACACCATCATATTGTGCGTGGAAAAAGGATTTAAGGTGAGAAATTTGTATGCATAAAAATCTGAATCTAAAATGACAAGTATGTGAACCAAAAATATCATTTAGTAATAGATCTAATCTACCACTTCTAGAATTCCGAACCTAATACCTGAGCATGGGTAGTCAAACTCTATGATCAAAAATATAGATCTAGAAGTTTTTTCTGGTCGCTCACAATTGCACAAGCATTCAGTCTCTACGGATGGTCCACACGAAGCCCCTCGGACTGATCAATCCTTCATGAGAGTGCTAGCTCGCACAGTCGGCTTCTAATGATAAATTTGACTTGATCTCCTTCTTCGATCACCTTAGACCTTTTTTATGTTGAAGATGGATCAGAGGAGGATGCTGGATGGTATAGAAAAATTAGATGAAGACTCTCTTCTATTTAATTTTTTCCTCACCCAAAAACCTAGAACAGTTCTAGGTCTCTCACCCGAGAGGAGAACGGTCTCCTCTTTTGTTCACACCAATGAAGAAAGAAAACTACCCAAACCTCACACCCCAAAGAAGGATTTTGGCCCCTATTTTTTTTTGGTATCTCATGGTGAAAAGCTCTCTCTTATTGGTGCACAAAATTATGGCTTTTTTATAGTTGTTGCACAAACCAGATAATACAGGGTAAGAGCTGGAGTTTGTTACAATTCAAATCATTTTAAATTTTAATTTGACTCCAACCTTTTCTCACCCTTATTTAACTCAAAGAGAGACTTACCAAAGAAAATTAAGCATAAAAAATAATTAGAAAAACTTTCTTTTCTCATACACAATGGGTCCCTTCAAAAATAGCTAGCGTGTGGAAGGATATGGATAAGATTTTAGGTTGAAATTCAAATGATTTTGAATTCAAATCAAAACCAACCAATTTCTATCCTTAATAGTGACAAAAGAAGGGTTATCTTCTAATTTTTCCATGCATAAACTGATTTTGTGCGGTGAGAAAAGGTATGAGATAATTTGGGTGGCGCAAGGGAGAGAGTCCCATTCATTTAGGACTCTAGGGTTTAACCAATTGGATTTCTTTCAAACCCAATCCAATTAGACCCAAATAAAATATGATAAACCTAATCTAATTAAGCTCCTATAATATCAACTAAATTTGATCAAATCAATAAATTAATTGAGTCATAGATTTGATCAAATCAGGATCATTTCTCCCTTACCGATTAGGTCATCTCATAACCTAATCAGACTTGACCTGATTGAATCCAATTCAATCAAACTTGATCTAGACTTTAATGCTCAATCAAATTGAGCTAATTAGTGATCTAATCATTAATTAATCTTTCATTAATGATAGAGTCCAAGTCTAGTGGGACTCTTCTCTAGAGTCTCCATCCAGTGGGACTCTTCAACAGAATCCTCGTCCATCGGGACTCTTCAGATTAGCCATGTGATTGGAGAGAAAGATCTAATGTGTGTGATCCCATAGGTTTGTACCTAAGTCAGTAGCACAGAAACTGATTTATGTACCAATCAGAGTAACCATCTAGTAGTGGTATCCGACGTCCGGATAGGCCGAATATATGCAAAGCAACACTCAAAAATCTATTTGGATATAGTTACCGTATAATTCATCCCTTTGACCCTCGATGCTAGGATGATTTAGAGTTTAAATTATCAACTCTTAATAGTACATCCATTATGTGTCTCAACTTATAAATCCTGTGACTCCTCACAAAGATTGCCCAGGCCAAGGTCTTACTAAATTGAAACACAAAGTATTCTCTCCAATCTTTTGGAGTGATCAATTCCATCTTGATTCACACACAGACTTCACCGGTACTTGACTGTGCCCAAAAATCTTTCGATCCTGAATTAGAGATTCAGATAGTCTGGCACTAAAGTACAGTGAGTTGCTTGCAAGTCACCGTGGTGATCTCAGGTTGGAGGGACACTTATACCCATATCTCTTCGAAGTGACTCTTGACAGCAGAGTGCTCCAAAGTTGGTCACGTTCAGTGAAATGTACTCTTATATTTCATCTGCTTGTCATACCAGCATTTTCATGCTCTTTGGTTAAGAGGACAACCAACTTATATGGCACACAATGACCTACACTTGATATGTCTGTCATCCTAGTAACAGCATATCATTTGGTCGCGAACTCATTTAAGGACTAAATGATAAATCCTCCTTTATCCATTTAAAATAGTCCTAAGGACTTTCATCATAACACAGAAGTTCGATATAGAAGATGTACAAGCTTATGATGAAAAATATCAAATAAGTATTTTATTAATTAATTTATATACAATTACATCAAATAGCACAATCGTCAACAGACTGACGATTGACTTTGGAACATTTTTTAACAACTTTCACTTGTACTAAAGCCAATCGATACAGTATCGTATACCCATCTTCAATTTATGATCTTCAAACTCCTTTATCGTAAGGGCTTTAGTTAATGGGTCGGTCAGATTCTCTTTTTCATCGATCTTCTGATGGTTAATGTCACATCAATCCATGATTTCTCGGATAAGATGGTAGCGATGCAGAATATGCTTTGTCCGCTGATGTGCCTTCGGCTCTTTTATCTGAGCTATGGCTCAGTACTATCACAATAAAGCAAAATTGGACTATCGATGGAGGGTGCCACTCCAAGCTCGATGATGAACTTCCTTAGCCACATAGCTTTCTTTGCAGCATCAGATGCGGCGATGTATTCCATCTCACATACTGAATCGGCTACGGTGTGCTGCTTATAACTTTTTCAGCAGACAGCTCCATCATTTAGGATAAAGATGTATCTCGATATGCTTTTTCTATTATCACGATCTGATTAAAAATTAGAATTAGTGTATCCCACGAGTTTCAAGTCAGATTTTCCATAAACTAGCCACTGATCCTTAGTATTTCTCAAATACTTAAGCATATTTTTTGCAATCTTCCAATGGTTCTCATCCAGATCTGATTGGTATCTACTCACTACTCCTAGTGAGTATGCCACATCTGATTTTATACATATCATGGCATACATTATAGAATCCACTGCTGAGGCATATGAAATTCTACTCATACACTCTCTCTCTTGAGGGGTTGTCAGACAATCTTTCTTTGAGAGAGAAATTTCATGACCTATCAGAAGATAGCCTTTCTTGAAATTCTCCATGTTGAACCATTTCAGCATGGTATCTATGTATGTTGATTCAGAGAGTTCGAGCAGCCTCTTAAATCTATCCTTATAGATTTTCATCCTTAGGATGTAGGCTGCTTCTCTGAGATCCTTCATAGAGAATTATGATGATAGCCACACTTTTATTTCCTATAATATAGGGACATCATTTTTGATTAAGAGAATATTGTTCACATACAAAATAAGAATACAATTACTGAACCATTAGTCCACTTATATATACAGAGTTCCTCTTCATTCTTAATGAAGCCATACATTCTGATCATTTTATCAAAATGAATGTTCCAACTTCGAGATGCTTGCTTTAATCCATAAATGGTTCTTTGAAGCTTGCACACCTTAGACTCGTCTGTAGATATGAATCTTTCAGGTTGTATCATATACACCTCTTCATTCAGCTCTCCATTTAGAAAAGCTATCTTCACATCCATTTGTCGAACTTCATAGTCTAGGTATGCCGCGATCGCAAGCATGATCCAAATAGACTTGAGCATTGTCACAGGAGAGAACGTCTTGTCATAGTCAATACCATAACGTTGACAATACCCCTTGGCAACCAGACAGGCTTCATAGGTCTTAATCTTCCTCTCTGTGCCCCTTTTCCTTTTGAAGACCCACTTACACCCTACGAGTTTTACCCGTTCAGGTAGATCATCTAATGTCCATATATTATTGATCTTCATGGACTCCATTTCGGATTTCATGGCTTCAAGTCATTTCTCAGAGTTGGACCTTTGCATTGCATCCATATAGGTGACTGGATTCTCATTGTTCTCATCGAGCTCAACAGGATCTCCATCTCGGATCAAGAAACCTAGGTATCTATCTGTCTAATGCGGTACTCTATCGGATCATCTTAAGGATATTTGTATATTGAGCTCTAGATTTGATCTTATCAAATCCAGTTTAGATTCAGTTACTGGTGTTGGTTCTTCTACCTATCGAACTTCGTCAAGCTCGACTTTAGAGGCACTTATTCTTTCACTAAGAAACTCTTTTTCTAAAAAGTATGCCTTACTGCTGACAAATATCTTTGTTCAGTAAGAAGATAAAAATAATATCTCCTCATTTCTTTGGGGTACCCTACAAAATTACACTTATCGAACCTAGATCCGAGCTTGTCAGTTTGTAATCGTTTGACATAAATCGGACACCCCCAGACCTTAAGATAAGTGAGGTTCGACCTACGCCCTGACCATATCTCATATGGTGTTTTACTGACGACTTGAAATATTATTGAGCACAAAATAGGCTATCTCAAGTGCATATCCCCAAAAGAAGATCGACACACTTGCAAACCCCATTATGGACTGAACCATGTCCAATAAGGTTCGATTCCTTCTTTCTGAGACATCATTATACTGTGGTATCCCTAGAGGAGTCCATTGTGAGAGAATTCTATTCTCCCCAAGACATGTCAGAAATTCACTGAAAAGGTATTCACTGTTGGAGTTTTGTAGTTTCATGCATGTATGATTTTGTAAAAAAGAGTACACAACATAATTTAAAAAATTTTCAGATTAAATCTAATTTAATCTAAGCATACATAAAATTATATCTTTAAACCATAACTAGAATCATCATATGTGAGATAAGATTCAGATACAGAAATCAAATAGAAAAAAATAAATTTAAAATATATCTAGATATGGATCAATCTTCAATGTGAACAGATGATCATGGATATCTTTCAAAGGTCCTTTGTAGCCGCATAAGCATCCGACCTCTATGGGTATCCACACGAGACTCTGATCTGATCAGAAGCTTTTTGATCTTACCGAGGTGCTAGCTCCCTTACAAAGATCACATCTTGATGGTTGAAAATCTTCTTTTCTCTCAAGACACTCTTAGAGAACAAGAAGATGTAGGAGGATCTTGATCTCTACGCTAGAGATCATGACAAGAACCCTTTCTTCTCTTTTCTTCCTAAAATTCATGCACCAAATCTCTATAATAGAGTTGTAAGAATTTTGTCCAATTTTTAAACAAAGAGAGGAGGGGACAACCATGTCTAAACATGGACAAGAGGGAGAGATAGAGATGTCCTAACAACTAACCATTAGTTGTTGCAAGAAAGAAGAGATATGAAGAAAAATACCTCACGCCTTAGACCTTCTCATTGTGCCCCTTCTCCTTATTTTTCTCCATGCCAAATCCTCCCCTTTTGGACATCCCAACCTAGTCTAAATCTCTCTTATTCAATGTCCCATAGTGCAGTATTTATAGGCTAAAGGATGAACACTAATTTGAGTAGGAGATAGAGTCCAAAGAGCCTTGGACTCTATCCTCTTTGTACCATCAACCAAAAATAATTGCAACCAGATTTTTACATGCTAAAAAGGGAGAATCATTTCTTTCTTACACTTTTATATGGGGAAGAAAAAGTGGCATTGAAGTGGTTGGAGGCGTGGGTGTTTTGGGCACACAAAACAAGTTCAACGTTGGAGTCCTTTTGATGCAAGAAAAGGAAGAGTTTTAAATCCATGAGACTCTTGATTAAATGGCTGTTTTAAATCAAATAAAATATCAATTAATTTTAATCATATTAGGATCAGATTAGACTCAAAAAGATAGGAATCCAAATCTAATTTGGAGCCTAATTAATTTAGATTGGATGTCTCCTAATTGGAGGAGTCCTAGTCCAATTGGACTCTTTCTTGGTGCTTGAGTCAAACTCAATTTTAATCTTAATCCCATTAGAATTTAGTGCGGCATAAAAATAAAGATTTTTAGTCTAATTAGAAATACATATATCCTAATCTAATTATGAATTGGGTCAAACCCAAATTCTAATTCAATTGGGGCTAATCATCCAATCCTTTAAGGGTTATCCTATAACCCTATAGGGTTGATCAAATCAAACCCAAAATGAGTCAAATTAAATCCAATCAAATTAGACTTGATACAAGCCCCATTGCTCAATCAAATTGAGCTAATTAGTAATCCTATTGCTAATTAATCTTCCTATAACTCAATAACTCTTTAGTAAGTTACATAATGCAACATTTGCATTTGATCAATTATTAATCAAATTGATAATCAAATCCTGTTATGATTCATAATCATAATTCAACCATCTGATCAGTCAAAAGTCTCTTTTGTGTGTGACCCCATAGGTTCTATTATGTCTGGTAGTGAGATATATTGTATTTCCTATCACAATATCATTGAAACTCTTTTCAATGGGTTGAAATAATTCCAACTTAACCCACCAAGGATCATTGATCATCAAGATGATGATCATGAGTCTCACAATCCACCAGTGACACCTAGCAATATGTAGTGGCAACCCAGCAGAATAAAAGATGAACCTCTAGGTACAGTTAACGTATGATACGGTCCCTCTATCATAAGTCCCAACCAGATGGCAGGTCATGGATAAATCATCAAACTTCAATCTGCCAAATCTCATAATCCAGATGGGCAGCTATTGTAAGCATTATCTAAATGAATTTGAGCATTGCCACAGTGGAGAATGTCTCATTATAGTCAATACCATAATATTGATGATACCCCTTGGCAACCAGACGAACTTTATAGGTTTCCACCTTTCTGTCTGTGCCCCTCTTCCTTTTGAAGACTTATTTACACCTAATGGGTTTAACACCTTTAGATGGGTCAACCAATGTCCATACATCATTGACCTTCATAGACTCTATTTTGGATTTCATGGCTTCAAGCCATTTCTCAGAATCAGATTTCTGCATTGCATCCATATAGGTGATCGGATCCTCATCGTTCTCATCGAGTTCAATGGGATCACCATCTCGGATCAAGAAACTATAGTATCTGTCCGACTGATACGGTACTCTATCGGATCATCTTAATAGTGTAGGTACATTGGGTTCCAGATCTGATCTAATCAAATCTGACTCAGGTTCAGCTATTGGTGTCGGTCCTTCTACCTATTGAACTTCATCAAGTTTAACCTTAGAGGCAACGGTTCCTTCACCAAGGAACTCCTTTTCTAAAAAGGTTGTCTTAAGACTGATGAACACCTTTTGTTCATCAGTATGGTAGAAAAAAATATCCTTTGATCTCTTTGGGGTATTCTATGAATGTGCATTTGTCAGATCTAGGTCTAAGTTTATCTGTAACTAACCATTTGATATAGGTCGGGTACCCCCAGACCCTAAGGTGTGAAAGTGCTGGCTTACGTCCTGTCCATATCTCATATGGAGTCTTAATTACAGACTTACTTGGAATCCTATTTAACAGATAACAGACTGATTCAAGTGCATATCCCCAGAAAGATATCGGCAAGCTGGCAAAACCCATCATGGATCAGACCCTATCTAACAAAGTCCGATTTCTCCTTTCAGACACACCATTATGCTGTGGTGTTCCTAGAGGAGTCCATTGGGAGAGAATCTCATTCTTTCTTAGATATGTGTGAAACTCACCAAAAAGGTATTCTCCTCCTTGATCAGATCGAAGAGTTTTAATACTCTTCTCAGTTTATTTTTCTACTTCACTTCGGAATTGTTTGAACATTTCAAATGAATCTGACTTATGTTTCATCAGATAGACATATCCATATCTAGATAGATCATCCGTGAAAGTGATGAAGTAGAAATATCCACCTCTAGCACTTGTGCTCATGGGCCCGCATACATCAGTATGTACTAGGCCCAAGAGCTCAGTAGCTCTCTCACCTTTTTCAGTAAAAGGTGACTTGGTCATTTTACCAAGAAGACAGGAGTCACAGGTTGGAAGTGATTTACAATCACTGACTTCGAAGATTTTCTCTTAAGTCAACCTGTTTATCCTGTTCTTGTTTATATGACCTAGCCTATAGTGCCATAAATAGATATCTAATACACTATCTAATCTAGGGTGCTTGCCAGTAGAATAGATTACGTTAACAAATTGTGATAACATATATACATCATTGTTCAAATATCCACAAAAAATAGTAACATCATTCATAATGATATTACAAACTTATTTCTTTATGGAAATTTCATAATCATTTTTGGCCAGAAGGCCTACAGAAATAATATTTAAAAAAAATTGGGACAGAAATGACAATCATTAAGAATAATGGTATGGAACTCAAATACAAGTTTTAAGATTCCTAATGCTAGAACTGGAACTGATCTTCCATCTTCAACATTCAGGAACCTCTCACCTTGCTCGAATCTCCTACTGACCTGCAACCCTTGTAATGAATTGCAAATATGGTAAGGGCTACCGGTATCCAATACCCATCAGTTATATCACAAATAGAGAAATTGCAAAGAGTTATAATATAAATACCTTGCCCAGCAACAGCTTGCTTCTTTCTCTGCCTGTTCGGGTCCAAAGAGGTAATGTACTGAGGATAGTTCCTCTTCCAGTGCCCCTGCTTCTTGCAAAAGAAGCATTCAGTTTGACTCTTATCAGGCTTGATCTTTCTGGTCTGGCCCTGCACTGATGTCCCAGCCTGAACTTGCACCTTCTTCACTTTCTTCTTTTTATTCTTCTTCCCTTTCTTAAAGGGTCGAGAACCAAAAGATGAACCTCCCACTAAGTTCACCGACTCCTTGTGGAGTTGGTGATCCTTCTCAAAGTTCTGAAGCAACCCCAGTAATCCATGGTAGTTTACTTCAGGCTTTGTCATTCTATAATGAGTGAGGAATGGGAGATAAGACTTGGGCAGTGAGTTCAGTATTGCATCTTTCCCAAGCTGCTCATGCAAGGAAAAGTTGAGCTTGCTCAAACGCTCCATCAGCTCGATCATGTACAATACATGATCAGTGACAAAGGCACCATCCCACATTTTGGCATTGAAGATGGCACAACTAGTCTTATGCCTCTCCACGTCATCGGGTGTGGCAAAGGCATCCTCCAACACTTGAAGCATGTCCTTTGGCTGAGCCATCTCAAATCTGCGATTGAACTCGTTGCTCATGACAGCCAGCGTGATGCAGCGCACCGTGATCCGATCACTGAGCCACTTCTGGTAAGTATCTCTGACTGTTCCACGTGCATTGGTAGCTGGTTCCTCAGGTGCAGGATCCGTTATCATATATAGGACCGTTCATGTTCCAGGACTATCTTCAATTTCTGATACCAGCTACTGAAGTTGGATCCCACCAACTTATCATTGTCCAATAATGATCGGAGAGATAAGGAAGTGGCCATATCTGCACAAAGAAAAACCATAACCTAATTACGAATTGATTCATTAAACCTAAAGATTTGGACTTTAATCAAAAGGTTTCTCCCACTATTTTATTCGAATTGGTAGCCTCTACCTCCAATTCGAGAAATTACCCTAATTCCTTAGTGGGTACTAGAATCCACTTAGAGTCCACACAAGCCCAACTTTGGTTGGCCAACCCATGTACATCTAAGGGTAGGTTCATAATCAATTGTTTCTCTAAATAATTTTTAGTAATTTTAATTTTGCCCCAATCCCTAATCAGTAGGCTTTGGCCTCCACTGAAAAGGTCTGATTAGGTCCAATCATTAACATGACCATACTTGGCCCATCTAGTCAATGAATGATTAGGCCCAACTTTGGTTGGCTAATCTAACCACCATTTAGAAAGATGCAGTCAAAAAATCATATTATGAATGACAATTCTATCAGCCGATAAGCACCAGACCTTTGGGCCTCCAATGATTATCCAACTGATGGATCCATTATCATCCACTTAATGGGAGGTTATGATCTAGTTATCACCATAACTATTTTATTTTAAGAACCTAATAATTTTAGAGGATTTAATTGATTTAGAGGAGGAGGTCAGATGAACCAGCTTATCATGATCCTCCTATTGGCTTCACCAAGTCAGCTTAAGGGGGACCATTAAAAGGGTTGGTCTAGAGCACCTAAATCAGTCATACTAATTTATCTAGCTGACATGGGTCAGCTTGAATAGTCAAGTGATCCGATCAAAATATAATTTCATCAAGAGGTCAGGTAAGTTCGATCGATGGGAGGGTCTACCAAAGCTTGCCTTAGACACCATCAGAAATGGCCAGGTAAGCAGGCTGCCAATTAAAAACCATCGGTCTGGTTTACCTTAGATACCAACTGGTTTAATTAGTTTCGATTAGATCAACCTAAGTGTTCGTGCTAGACCGCTTAGCCAAAAATCAAGTCCATTTGGTTCTTGTTAAAGACATCGACTTGACCAACTACAACTATTATAATTGATCTAGAGAATCCTTGACCTAATCTAAGATAATAATTGATTAGATTTAGTCAATTCTCTAATTAAGTCCATCTTTAATCTAACCTTAGGTCTAACCCAATTAATGGACCTAATTCTCACTAACCCATTAACCCAATGTGTTATGGTTTGTGTCTTAGGTTCTTCAATTCACAATCTTAGAACTTAATCAAATAATTTCTTAATTCTTAATTAAGTTTTGGGCTGAGAGTTGGGATTTGACTATTCAAAAATAATTTTTATATTTATAAAATATTTTTACAACATGGTTCTACCAACCAAGTTGCATGTTTGATTCATAATCAAAATGCAAGTGAAATAAGCATGAAACTACTTTAGATCTAATCTAAACAGGTTCATGTAATTGAAATAATTTCAACTTTAAACTGCATAAATTTCTCAGACAAATATATGATGGTCGAGCTGGCTCGATGATATTTCACTCGAGCATCAGTTCTGTCTGCCTGAGAGAGCCGGTTTGAATCAGCACCGAAATGGCTCGATAAAACCTCGAGCCGGCTCAGCTATGTGCCCGAGCTGGCTCGACAGGTTTTAACATAACTGCCAATGGTTCTTTGCGCAGAAATTATTAACAAAAAGATTTTATTGTAAATTTAAACACCTTTTAAATCTAATTATTGATGTAAAAATCTGCCTGCGTTGGAGAAGCTGGAGTCGAAGGAGTCGCGGTCACCACCGGGACCTGCAAAAGAAGTCTAAACTGGAGTTGGGGTTGCTCCGGCAAGACCCTCCGATGCTCAAGTCAGTTCTCTACCTCAACAAGAATGGAGTGCTCGAACAAAAATTTTAGCAAAATTTTTGGGATAGAAATTAGAGCTTAGAGAATAACGTATCTGGGGCCCCCTTTTTATAGGCGGAGGGAGCAACGGATTGATAGCGACGTTTGTAACCGCCAAGTAGTGTGCCGCTCGGAGCCAGGAGGAGTTTATTATGAAAAATAATGGGGTGGAGTCATGGCTGTCACCATGGCTCGCCACGTGGAATCTATTGCGGAGAGTGGAGCGGCGTTCGTTGTCGTGACTCGCCAGGGAGTGGTGGAGCCGCACAGTATCCGTCGCAGGGAGTGGAGCAGAGTCGTGGCCATTACTGCGGCCTGCCGCGTGGAGCCTGTTGCGGGGAGTGGTGGAGCCACGCAGAATCCACCGCAGGAAGTGGAGCAGAGTTGTGGCCATTACTGCGGCCTGCCAGGGGGTCCAGGCCAGCCGGTCGAAGTTCGGTTGGGGTGTCCGATGGAGAGAGGTGGCTAGCTACCCATCTGAGAGGAGCTCAGAGTCTGGCTCCCGTAGGAGTCCGGACGAAGTCTTCCTGCAGTCGAGGTCGTGGATGAAGTCCGGCACCCGTAGGAGTCCGGGCGAAGTCTTCCTGCAGCCAGAGTCGGGGATGAAGTTTGGCTCCCGTAGGAGTCCGGATGGAGTTTACCTGCAACTGAAGCCGGAGGCGAAGTCTGGCTCCCGTAGGAGTCCGGACGAAGTCTGCCCGCGACTAAAGTCAGGGGCGAAGTCTGGCTCCCGTAGGAGTCCGGACGAAGTCTTCCTGCAGCCGGAGTCGGGGATGAAGTCCGACTCCTGTAGGAGTCCGGACGGAGTTTACCTGCAACTGAAGTCAGAGGCGAAGTCTGGCTCCCGTAGGAGTTCAGATGAAGTCTACCTGCAATTGAAGTCAGGGGTGAAGTCCGGCTCCCGTAGGAGTCCGGATGAAGTCTTCCTGCAGCCGGAGTCGGGGATGAAGTCCGGCTCCCATAGGAGTCTGGACAGAGTTTACCTGCAACTGAAGTCGGAGGCGAAGTCCGGCTCCCGTAGGAGTCCGGACGAAGTCTACCTGCAATTGAAGTCGGGGGTGAAGTCCGGCTCCCGTAGGAGTCCGGACGAAGTCTTCCTGCAGTCGGAGTCGGAGACGAAGTCCGGCTCCCATAAGAGTCCGGACGGAGTTTACCTGCAACTGAAGTCGGAGGCGAAGTCTGGCTCCCGTAGCAGTCCGGACGAAGTCTACCTGCAATTGAAATCGGGGGCGAAGTCTGGCTCCCGTAGGAGTCTGGATGAAGTCTTCCTACAGTCGGAGCCGGGGACGAAGTCTGGCTCCCATAGGAGTCCGGATGGAGTTTACGTGCAACTGAAATCAGAGGCGAAGTCTGGCTCCCGTAGTAGTCCGGATGAAGTCTACCTGCAATTAGAGTCGGAGACGAAGTCCGGCTCCCGTAAGAGTCCGGACGAAGTCTTCCTGCAGTCGGAGCCGGAGATGAAGTCCGACTCCTGTAGGAGTCCGGATAAAGTCTAGAAGGTGGTCGATCATCATGGAAACTTGGGTGGAGTCCATCCGTCGTGAAGAATCCGGTCGACGCTGGTGGGGGCTTATCCGTCGGTAAAACTTCAGAGTGTTGCGGAGGCTTGGCCGCCAGAGAGGTTCGGAGAGATGTCGCCGAAGGTCGGAAGTCGGTAGAATCCCCGAAGGGTCACTCCTGTCACGAACTTCGGCTGGAGGGTATTTTATACCCAACACTAGTCCCCATACTTCCGAGTTTGAGTTTCGAGCGAAGTGCAGAAAAATTTTTACAGCCGAAGTCATTTCCTTGAATTCCGCACACGACCACCCTCGAAAATCTTGGCATTCAATGCGCATGTGCTGGAGTCTTTTTTCGATTAGGGCAATCTGAAGGGTCCTTTCAGAATTCCCCCCGGTGCGTAGTGCTAAGTGCCACACCATAATGGTCCCGCAAGCAGCTAGCCCTACGTCACAGTGAGTGGGACACGTGGCGGGCGCTGGTGGACTTAGGGATATCCGCCACCATAACTGCGCCAGGCCCTATCACTTATTTAAGCCCTCTCCTTCCCTCCAGGGGCTTTACTTCGCCTGAGAGTTGACACCTTTCTTCTGCCTGAGAGTTTAGTCACTCCATCGGTGCCCTTTTTGACTCTAAGCGCTCTTCGCACCAGGCTTCGCCATCTCCACCGGCTCCCCACCGCCTTCAGTCTTCCGAGTCCCTTCGAGGGGTTCTCTCGCCGGGGCTTCTGCCCCGGAAGCCAACCTCGAGAGGATGCCATAGATCAAGAGGAGTATGAGGGGGAAAATAGCGGCCTGCGAATTCTCCGACTGTCGAACTATCACTGAGGGTTCCCACCGCCTCAAAGGGGGCTCGAGGGAGAATTTCTTTAACAATAAGGATTTAATAATGGAAACAACCGGTGAGCGCGTTCCACCCGAGAATTTTGGAGTAGTTGAACAGGGTGACACCGGTCAAGGGGGCAGAGTTGTCGTCACAAGCTGTGGCAGGATTCTTGACATCGTCGAGGCCGAGGGACCAGAAGCGGTCGGTGCTGACGGTGGGGCAGTAGAACTTGTTGCGAGGACGGTGAAAGTAGTGCATGCCAACCTTGCCGAAGTACCTAGGATGGTGGTTGTCATGGAGCACACGGTGGTGGTGCATGCCTTCGGCGCCATCGCGGCCTCTGGGGTACTTTCGGTTCTTCCCGATGCAGGTCATCGTTGCTGCTGCCGTCGCCGTCGCTGCCCCTTGAATTCTATCCCCCCCTTTTCCCCCTAGGACTGGGGTTTCGACGATGGAGCGGAATGAGACGGGGGAAGAGAGCTGAGGGATTTATCACACACACTGGAAAATGCTGTCGAGAAGGACAAAACTGGAAGGAGAAGTTGGGAGCTTGAAGTGGTCTCCAACGTGTTCCTTTTGAGTCTTGTAGTAATGTTCTTTTTCCTTGGCCCCCAGGGCCTTGTAACGTACACCTTGTTAATCAAGAATGAGAAGGAGATTTTGTTACTTCGTCCGCACTTTGCGTCGAATTGCTGCCTGCCGAACTTCTTTCATTTACCATTGTTATTGTTATATTCCCTTCTTTTTCTTTCTCTTTCCTTTCTTTTTTTTTTTTTTTTTTGACGTTGTCCGGAGGTTTCTGGTCGTTGCCGCATCGGCTCGCTTTTTCAGTCATCCTTCTTCTTCAGCCTTAATGGCTCTGTAATGCATATTTAATAAATAACATGAGAAGAGAATTTTCCACTACCTCTTTTACCCATATGTTGAATTGTCGCTTGCCGAGCTTCTTTCGGCTTTTGCCTTGCTTAAAATCGATGTCGTTCGGAGGTACCCGATTGCCGTCGCATTGACCCATCCTTTCGTCCATGGCCGCAGATTTGCCCGGGGTCGCTCGGGTTTGACGCTCCCTTTCAGAGTTCGAGCTCGGAGGTTCGAGCTTCTCGTCACCCTGAGGAAGTCATCTTATCTCGGGCTTGCATTGAGAGCTTTCTTGAAGGCCGGGGTTTTTGATAAGAACCCCAATCCTTGCTGGGATGAGGTTTCCTGCATCTTTGATGCTGTTTGTTTTCCATTCATCGCTGACGCAGTCCGTCGCTTTCCTTTTTAACTCCCCTCCCCTTTCTCCTTTTTCTTTTTTGAGTGAGGGTTTTCCCTCTGCTCTTGATGGGGTCGCGGGAGCGCGAAGGGGCCGCTGGAAAGGTCCTCTTTTTTCCATTCGGTCTTGAATGATCAGACCTTAATTGGTGTCGGGATGAGGTTCTTCCCCTATTTCTGTCGTAATAGGTTTTAGCTCTGGTAAGGATGAGGTCCTCCTCTTGTCTCTAACAGGGCTATGGAGGCATATATGGGCGTTGCAGGGCCTCTCCCCCCATCTGGTCTAAATATAATCGGGCCTTTGACTTTGCTCAGGTTAGGATGAGGTTCTCCTCCTGTCCCTAATGTGGCTGTGGGGGTACATATGGGTGTTGCAGGGCCTTTTCCCCATCCGGTCTAAGTGTAACCGGGCCTTCGACTTTGCCCATGTTAGGACGAGGTTCTCCTCCTATTCCTAACATGGTCGTGGGGGCACATATGGGCGTTGCAGGGCCTCTCCCCCCATCCGCTCTAAATGTAACCAGGCCTTCGACTTTGCTCATGTTAGGACGAGGTTCTCCTCCTGTTCCTAACATGACTGTGGGGGCACATATGGGCGTTGCAGGGCCTCTCCCCCCATCCAGTCTAAATGTAATCGGGCCTTCGACTTTGCTCATGTTAGGACAAGATTCTCCTCCTGTTCCTAACATGGCTGTGGGGGCACATATGGGCGTAGCAGGGCCTCTCCCCCCATCCGATCTAAATGTAACCGGGCCTTCAACTTTGCTCATGTTAGGACGAGGTTCTCCTCCTGTTCCTAACATGGCTGTGGGGGCACATATAGGCGTTGCAGGGCCTCTCCTCCCATCTGGTCTAAATGTAATCGGGCCTTCGACTTTGCTCATGTTAGGATGAGGTTCTCCTCCTGTTCCTAACATGGCTGTGGGGGCACATATGGGCGTTGCAGGGCCTCTCCCCCCATCCGGTCTAAATGTAACTGGGCCTTCGACTTTGCTCATGTTAGGATGAGGTTCTCCTCCTGTTCCTAACATGGCTGTGGGGGCACATATGGGCGTTGCAGGGCCTCTCCCCCCATCCGGTCTAAATGTAACTGGGCCTTCGACTTTGCTCATGTTAGGATGAGGTTCTCCTCCTGTTCCTAACATGGTTTGTTTCGATCGTCCTGTCGATATAGGCTCGTGCCAAGAGAGAAGACATGTGGATATAAGATTTTTATTAAAAATGAAGTTACCGGTAATACATTCATAAATTTTCAGAGTTCCATGGTCGCGGGAGTGTTGGGAAATGTGTCCCAAAAAGCCAATCGTCAAGCTGTTGACGGTTGAGCAACCAAGTATTATAATTGATTTGTTAATAAATAAAATATATTTGGCATTTTCATCATAAGCTTTCATCTTCTAATGAACTCTGTTGTTATGATGAAGTCCTTAGGACTATTTAGATTCGATAAAGAGAGGATTTATCGATTAGTCCTTAAAACTGTTCACGACCAAATGATAGGTTGTTAATAAGGACGACAGCTTCTATCGAGCATAGGTCGCTGTAGGCCATATGAGTTGGTTGTCCTCTTAACCAAAGAGTGTGGAGACACTGGTATGGCATACAGGTGAGATGTAAGGGTACATCGTCATTGAACGTGACCAACTCCAGAGCATTCTGCTGTCGAGAATGTCTCTGATGGGATATAGGTATAAGTGTCCCTTAGACTTGAGATCGCCTCAGTGACTTGCAAGCAACTCACTGTGCTTTGGTACTGGACTAACTGAATTTCTAATTTAGGGATGGAAGGCTTCTGGGCACAGTCAAGTACTTGTGAAGTCAGAGTGTGATCGAGATGGGATTGACCACTTCAAGAGTTGGAGAAGAATGAGTCGCTGTATTTCAATTTAGCAAAACCTTGGCCAGGGTAATCGATCAGATGGATTTGATATTTTGAAATACAATGTGGACAACCTGATCAGAGTTGACAGTTAAACTCTGGGGTGTCCTATGATCATTTTGGTCAAGGGGATGAATTATATGAAAACTATATCCGCATGGGTTCTAAGGATGTTGTTCTACACATTCGACCTATCCGGTCGTCGGGTACCATTGCTAGACGGTCACTTCGATTGGTATAGAAATTTATTCCTATGCTACCGGCTTAGGTTCGGACCTATGAGGTCACACACATTAGAGTTCATGATCCGATCAGATGGTTGATCAATGATTAAGAATCGTTCTAGGGTTAGATGATCAATACGATTGATATTTAACCCAGTGCAAGTGTTGCAGGAGGATCGATTAGCAATTTGATTGCTAATTGGCTTAATTTGATTAAGCCAATGAGATGAGATTAAGTCTAATTAAATATGATTTTATTAGATTTGGTTTGGGCTTGATTGGATCAAGTCCAATTGGTTTATTGGATAAGCCAAGTGCAAGGAAAAACTAGTCCTAGTTCAACTAGGACTTGGGTCAATCTAATTTCTAATTTGATTAGAAAATTAAATCAGATTTAAATATAATTTAATCTGATTAAATTAGGTTTTTAATTAGGTTAAGACCTATTTTAATTAGGTTGATCTAATTTTTATTTGATTTGGTTTGGAAAACCAAATTAAAACAAGTCATGAGACAGAATCCTAGTAGGACTAGGATTCCACCTTGCGCCACATAAGCCTTCTCCACGCCCTCTCTCTTATTCAACGCCAATCTCCACTTATTTTGTGCGACAAAAGCCCTCTCCCAGATCTCTCTCACATTCACAAAAGGTCTCTTCTCTTCTTTCTTACATGGAAGGTGGTTTGGATCAAATCTAAAAGGAATAAGTTTGGATTTTGAATTCTATGAGATAGAGTTTTAGAAATCCAAAACTCTTTCAATTTTGCACCGAATTTATCCAATTTTTTTTTGAAATTTTCATGGCCTTTAGGGTTTATATTATGAACCCTTTTCTAGTAATCCATGCATGAAAATATGGAGGAGATGCTCAAGAGTTGGGCGTCCCTTAACTTGCCATGTTTGGATAAGCCTTGACTAGGTGTTCGACCTAGACAAGGACTCTATCATATCTCTCTATATAAGATGAGTTTCTTTGTGAAATTTTAGGGAGAGATAGATATTTGAGAGAAATTTTTACCATCCAAAAATTAGAGAGAAATACCTTTGGGTCATGGAGATATAAAAGATGTAAGTTTGGATGTCTAGAGAGAAAAACGTGAAGAAGAAGAGGGTCTTCTTCTAGGGTTTTTATTTTCATATCTTTCCTCCCTCCATCTTGAGTTTCCTGAGAGTGTCTTAGATTTGAAACTCCTCCTTCTACTTTCCATCTTTGAAAGAGTCCAAATCAAGAAGAAGGAGGCACCTGATCAACCATCAAAGAAGGATCAGCGCAGTACTAGCATACTGTGCTGATTTCCTGAAGCAGGACTTCTGATCGAGATTCGTGGGCTCGTGTGGACGACTCCTAGAGGCCGGACGCATGTGCGGCTTGCAACATCATCCTCAAGCCCAGATCAGCAAGGTTAGAACGTCTAACTTGCAAGGTAATAGATCTGATCTATTGTTTAATACATACATTAGATGTAGTATAGAAACATGTTGATATGATCACCATGTAGTTCATACTATATTTATATATTTTAATTTTTGATTTAATGCCATGTAGTAATCATGTAATAGGATCTTAGATCTAGGGATTTTCTGATCTTATAAAATAAATTTTGATTTATTTTAGTCTTCCGCTGTATGATCTTGAAAAAGTTTCAAGATCTAACCCTCTTTTTCAAGATCTAACCCTGAAACCCTAGATCTGGTTCTTTCAATTGGTATCAGAGCCTAGGTTCTTTATTACATGATTATTTATACATGCTTAGATTATTTTTAGATTAAATTTAATTTATTATCTGATTATTAAATTTAAAATTAAAATTTTAGATCAATCACAAACTGCAAGGTTGTCCTGCTGTAAGGTTTACCCCTTACAATGCAATGGTTGTCCTAGTTTGTGTAGATCTATCTTTAATCATAAATTTATTAGATATGATCTAGATTAAAATTTATGATTTATTAGATTTAAAAGATGTTTAAATCTGAAATAAAATCTCTTTGTTAATAATTTTTGTGCAAAAAAATTGTTTAAAGTTGAAATTATTTCAATTACATGAACCTGTTTAGATTAGATCTAAAGTAGTTTCATGTTTATTTCACTTGCATCTTGATTATGAATCAAACATGCAATATGGTTGGTAGAATCATATTGTAAAATTATTTTACAAATATGAAAATTATTTTTTTGAAAAGCCGAACCCAACCCTCAGCCCAAAACTTAATTAAGAATTAAGAAGTTGTTTGATTAGGTTCTAGGATTGTGAATTGAAGAACCTAAGACACAAATCATAACACATTGGGTTAATGGGTTAGTGGAAATTAGGTCCATTAATTGGGCTAGACCTATGGTTAGATTAAATATGGACTTAATTAGAGAATTGACTAAATCTAATCAATTGTTGTCTTAGATTAGGTCAAGGATTCTCTAGATCAATTACAATAGTTGTAGTTGGTCAAGTCCATGTCTTTAACAAGAACCAAATGGACTTGATTCTTGGCTAAGCGGTCTAGCACGAACTGTTAGGTTGATCTAATCGAAACTAATTAAACCAGTTGGTGTCTAAGGTAAACCAGACCGGTGGTTTTTAATTGGGAGCCCGCTTACCTGGCCATTTCTGATGGTGTCTAAGGCAAGCTTTGGCAGACCCTCCCACTGATCGAACTTACCTGGCCTCTTGGTGAAATTATATTTTGATCGGATCACTTGACTATTCGAGCTGACCCATGTCAGCTAGGTAAATCAGTGTGACTGATTTAGGTGCTCCTAGACCAGCCCTTTTAATGGTCTCCTTTAAGCTGACTTGGTGAAGCCAGTGGGAGGATCATGATAAGTTGGTTCATCTGACCTCATCCTCTAAATTATTTAAATCTTCTAAAATTATTAGGTCCTTAAAATGATAAAGTTATGGAGATAACTGAGTCATAGCCTCCCATTAAGGTGTTTGATAATGAGTCCATTAACTCAATAATCATTGCAGACCCAAAGGCCTGGTGCTTGTTGACTAATGGAATTATCACTCATCATATGACGACTTGGAAGTATCTCTCTAATGGTGGTTAGGTGAGCCAACCAAAGTTGGGCTTAATCATTCGTTGGTTAGATACACCAAGTATGATCATGTTAATGGTTGGACCTAACCGGATCCTTACAGTGGAGGCCAAAGCATACTGATTAGGTTTCTGGGGCAAAATTAAAATTACTAGAAATTGTTTAGAGAAACA
The DNA here is from genome assembly GCF_000442705.2 of Elaeis guineensis. NCBI lineage: Eukaryota > Viridiplantae > Streptophyta > Magnoliopsida > Arecales > Arecaceae > Elaeis > Elaeis guineensis. The sequence goes on along the minus strand of NC_025995.2, from coordinate 56,286,087 downwards.
ATTGGTTATGAACCTACCCTTAGATGTACATGGGTTGACCAACCAAAGTTGGGCTTGTGTGCAGTCTAAGTGGATTCTAGTACCCGCTAAGAAATTAGGGTAATTCCTCGAGTTGGAGGTAGAGGCTACCAATTCGAATAAAATAGTGGGAGAAACCTTTTGATTAAAGTCCAAATCTTTAGGTTTAATGAATCAATTACTAATTAGGTTATGGTTCTCCTTTGTGCAAATATGGCCACTTCCCTATCGCTCCGATCATTGTTGGACAATGATAAGTTGGTGGGACCCAACTTCGGTAGCTAGTATCGAAAGTTGAAGATAGTCCTGGAGCATGAACGGATCCTATATGTGATAATAGATCCTGCACCTGAGGAGCCAGCTGTCAATGCACGTGGAACAATCAGAGACACTTACCAGAAGTGGCTCAGTGATCGGACCACGGTGCGCTGAATCATGCTGGCTATCATGTGCGACGAGTTCAGTCGCAGATTCGAGACGGCTCAGCCAAAGGACAAGCTTCAAGTGTTGGAGGATGCCTTTGGCACACCCGATGACGTGGAGAGGCACAAGACTAGTTGTACCATCTTCAATGCCAAAATGCAGGATGGTGCCTCTGTCACTGATCATGTATTGTACATGATCGAGCTGATGGAATGATTGAGCAAGCTCGACTTTTCCTTGCATGAGCAGCTTGGGAAAGATGCAATACTGAACTCGCTGCCCAAGTCTTATCTCTCATTCCTCACTCATTATAGAATGACAAAGCCTGAAGAGAACTACCACGGGTTACTGGGGTTGCTTCAGAACTTTGAGAAGGATCACCAACTTCACAAGGAGTTGGTGAATTTAGTGGGAGGTTCGTCTTCTGGTTCTCGACCTTTTAAGAAAGGGAAGAAGAACAAGAAGAAGAAAGTAAAGAAGGTGCAAGTTCAGGCTAGGACATCAGTGCAGAGCCAGACCAAAAAGGTCAAGCCTGATAAGAGTCTATTCTACTGGCAAGCACCCTAGATTAGATAGTGTGTCAGATATCTACTTATGGCACTGTAGGCTAGGTCATATAAACAAGAACAGAATAAACAGGTTGACTCAAGAGGGAATCCTCGAAGTTAGTGATTGTGAATCACTTCCAACCTGTGAGTCCTGTCTTCTTGGTAAAATGACCAAGTCACCTTTTACTGAAAAAGGTGAGAGAGCTATTGAGCTCTTGGGCCTAGTACATACTGATGTATGCGGACCCATGAGCACCAGTGCTAGAGGTGGATATTTCTACTTCATAACTTTTACGGATGACCTATCCCGATATGGATATGTCTATCTGATGAAACATAAGTCGGATTCATTTGAAATGTTCAAACGATTCCGAAGTGAAGTAGATAAACAAACTGGGAAGAGTATTAAAACTCTTCGATCTGATCGAGGAGGAGAATATCTTTCTAGTGAATTTCTCACATATCTAGGAGAGAATGGGATTCTCTCCCAATGGACTCCTCCAGGAACACCACAGCATAATGATGTGTCTGAAAGGAGGAATCGGACTCTGTTAGACATGGTCCGATCCATGATGGGTTTTGCTAGCTTGCCGATATCCTTCTGGGGATATGCACTCGAATCGGCCTGTTATCTATTAAATAGGGTTCCAAGTAAGTCTGTAATTAAGACTCCATATGAGATATGGACGGGACGTAAGCCAGCACTTTCACACCTTAGGGTCTGGGGGTGCCCGGCCTATGTCAAACGATTAGTCACAGACAAACTTGGACCTAGGTCTGACAAATGCTCATTCATAGGGTACCCCAAAGAGATAAAAAGATATTTTTTCTACCATGCTGATGAACAAAAGGTGTTCGTCAGCCTTAAGGCAATCTTTTTAGAAAAGGAGTTCCTTGGTGAAGAAACCGTTGCTTCTAAGGTTGAACTTGATGAAGTTCAACAGGTAGAAGGACCGACACCAATAGCTGAACCTGAGTCAGATATGATTAGATCAGATTCGGAGCCCAATATACCTGTACCATTAAGGCGATCCGGTAGAGTACCGCATGAGCCGGACAGATACTACGGTTTCTTGATCCGGGACGGTGATCCCATTGAACTTGATGAGAATAATGAGGATCCGATCACCTATATGGATGCTATGCAGAGACCTGATTCTGAGAAATGGCTTGAAGCCATGAAATCCGAAATGGAGTCAATGAAGGTCAATGATGTATAGACATTGGTTGACCAACCTGAAGGGGTTAAACCCATTAGGTGTAAATGGGTCTTCAAAAGGAAGAGGGGCGCAGACGGAAAGGTGGAGACCTATAAAGCCCGTCTGGTTGCCAAGGGGTATCGTCAACATTATGGTATTGACTATGACGAGACGTTTTCCCCTGTGGCAATGCTCAAATCTATTCGGATAATGCTTGCAATAGCTGCCCATCTGGATTATGAGATCTGGCAGATGGAAGTAAAGACAGCTTTCCTGAATGGAGAGCTGACTGAAGAGGTGTATATGATACAACCTGAAGGGTTTACATCCACAGATGAGTCCAAGGTGTGCAAGCTTCAGAGATCCATTTATGGATTGAAGCAAGCTTCTCGGAGTTGGAACATGCATTTTGATAAGGTGATCAAAATGTATGGCTTCATTAAGAATGGAGAAGAGCCCTGCATCTATAAATGGGTAAATGGTCCAGTTGTGGTATTCCTTGTCTTGTACGTGGATGACATTCTCTTAATCGAGAATGACATCCCCGCACTACAGGGAATAAAAGTTTGGTTGTCATCACAGTTCTCCATGAAGGACTTGGGTGAAGCATCCTACATCCTAGGGATGAAGATCTATAGGGATAGATCTAAAAGGATGCTTGGGTTATCCCAGTCCATGTACATAGACACTGTGCTGAAGAGGTTCAGCATAGAAAATTCCAAGAAGGGCTATCTACCGATAGGCCATAGAATTTCTCTCTCTAAGAAGGATTGTCCGACAACTCCTGAAGAGAGAGAGCGTATGAGTAGAGTCCCATATGCTTCAGCCGTGGGATCTATCATGTACGCCAAGACATGTACAAGACCAGATGTGGCATACTCACTAGGAGTAGTGAGTAGATACCAATCTGATCCTGGAGAAGATCACTGGAAAGTGGTTAAAGCCATCCTTAAGTATTTGAGAAATACTAAAGACCAATGGTTGGTTTATGGCGAGTCAGATCTGAAACTTGTGGGGTTCACAGACTCCAGCTTCCAATCTGACTATGATGACAGCAAGAGCATGTCGGGTTATATCTTTACTCTGAATGGTGGAGCCATCTGCTGGAAGAGTTCCAAGCAGCATACTGTGGCAGACTCTGTTTGTGAAGCAGAGTATATCGCAGCATCAGATGCCGTGAAGGAGGCTGTGTGGCTGAGGAAATTCATCAACGAGCTCGGAGTAGCACCCTCCCTCGATGGTCCGGTCCTGCTCTATTGCGACAGCACTGGTGCCATAGCTCAGGCGAAGGAACCCAAAGCACATCAGCGGACGAAGCACATCTTGCACCACTTCCACCTGGTCCGAGAGATCATGGATCGAGGTGACATTGACCTTCAGAAGATCGACGGAAAGGAGAACCTAGCCGACCCCTTCACTAAAGCCTTGGCAATAAAGGAGTTCGACAACCACAAGTCGAAGATGGGTATTAGATACTGTGCCGAGTGGCTTTAGGACAAGTGGGAGTTGTTGGAAAATGTATCCCAAAAAGCCAATCGTCAAGCTGTTGACGGTTGAGCAACCAAGTATTGTAATTGATTTGTTAATAAATAAAATATATTTGGCATTTTCATCATAAGCTTTCATCTTCTAATGAACTCCGTTGTTATGATGAAGTCCTTAGGACTATTTAGATTGATAAAGAGAGGATTTATCGATTAGTCCTTAAAACTGTTCACGACCAAATGATAGGCTGTTAATAAGGACGACAGCTTCTATCGAGCATAGGTCGCTGTAGGCCATATGGGTTGGTTGTCCTCTTAACCAAAGAGTGTGGAGACACTGGTATGGCATACAGGTGAGATGTAAGGGTACATCGTCATTGAACGTGACCAACTCCAGAGCATTCTGCTGTCAAGAATGTCTCTGATGGGATATAGGTATAAGTGTCCCTTAGACTTGAGATCGCCTCAGTGACTTGCAAGCAACTCACTGTGCTTTGGTACTGGACTAACTGAATTTCTAATTTAGGAACGGAAGGCTTCTGGGCACAGTCAAGTACTTGCGAAGTCAGAGTGTGATCGAGATGGGATTGACCACTCCAAGAGTTGGAGAAGAATGAGTCGCTGTATTTCAATTTAGCAAAACCTTGGCCAGGGTAATCGATCAGATGGATTTGATATTTTGAAATACAATGTGGACAACCTGATCAGAGTTGATAGTTAAACTCTGGGGTGTCCTATGATCATTTTGGTCAAGGGGATAAATTATATGAAAACTATATCCGCATGGGTTCTAAGGATGTTGTTCTACACATTCGACCTATCCGGTCATCGGGTACCATTGCTAGACGGTCACTTCGATTGGTATAGGAATTTGTTCCTATGCTACCGGCTTAGGTTCGGACCTATGAGGTCACACACATTAGAGTTCATGATCCGATCGGATGGTTGATCAACGATTAAGAATCGTTCTAGGGTTAGATGATCAATACGATTGATATTTAACCCAGTGCAAGTGTTGCAGGAGGATCGATTAGCAATTTGATTGCTAATTGGCTTAATTTGATTAAGCCAATGGGATGAGATTAAGTCTAATTAAATATGATTTAATTAGATTTGGTTTGGGCTTGATTGGATCAAGTCCAATTGGTTTATTGGATAAGCCAAGTGCAAGGAAAAACTAGTCCTAGTTCAACTAGGACTTGGGTCAATCTAATTTCTAATTTGATTAGAAAATTAAATCAGATTTAAATATAATTTAATCTGATTAAATTAGGTTTTTAATTAGGTTAAGACCTATTTTAATTAGGTTGATCTAATTTTGATTTGATTTGGTTTGGGAAACCAAATTAAAACAAGTCATGAGACAGAATCCTAGTAGGACTAGGATTCCACCTTGCGCCACATAAGCCTTCTCCACGCCCTCTCTCTTATTCAACGCCAATATCCACTTATTTTGTGCGATAAAAGCCCTCTCCCAGATCTCTCTCACGTTCACAAAAGGTCTCTTCTCTTCTTTCTTACATGGAAGGTGGTTTGGATCAAATCTAAAAGGAATAAGTTTGGATTTTGAATTCTATGAGATAGAGTTTTAGAAATCCAAAACTCTTTCAATTTTGCACCGAATTTATCCAAATTTTTTTTGAAATTTTCATGGCCTTTAGGGTTTATATTGTGAATCCTTTGCTGGTGATCCATGCACAAAAATATGGAGGAGATGCTCAAGAGTTGGGCGTCCCTTAACTTGCCATGTTTGGATAAGCCTTGACTAGGTGTTTGACCTAGACAAGGACTCTATCATATCTCTTATATAAGATGTGTTTCTTTGTGAAATTTGAGGGAGAGATAGATATTTGAGAGACATTTCTTCCATCCAAAAATCAAAGATAAATACCTTTGGGTCGTAGAGATATAAAAGATGCAAGTTTGAGTGTCTAGAGAGAAAAACGTGAAGAAGAAGAGGGTCTTCTTCTAGGGTTTTTATTTTCATATCTTTCCTCCCTCCATCTTGAGTTTTCTGAGAGTGTCTCAGATCTGAAACTCCTCCTTCTACTTTCCATCTTTGGAAGAGTTCAAATCAAGAAGAAGGAGGCACCTGATCAACCATCAAAGAAGGATCAGCGCAGTACTAGCATACTGTGCTGATTTCCTGAAGCAGGACTTCTGATCGAGATTTGTGGGCTCATGTGGATGACTCCTAAAGGCCGGATGCGTGTGCAGCTTGCAACATCATCCTCAAGCCCAGATCAGCAAGGTTAGAATGTCTAACTTGCAAGGTAATAGATCTGATCTATTTTTTAATACATACATTAGATGTAGTATAGAAACATGTTGATATGATCAACATGTAGTTCATGCTATATTTATATATTTTAATTTCTGATTTAATGCTATGTAATAATCATGTAATAGGATCTTAGATCTAGGGATTTTCTGATCTTAGAAAATAAATTTTGATTTATTTTAGTCTTCCGCTGTATGATCTTGAAAAAGTTTCAAGATCTAACCCTCTTTTTCAAGATCTAACCCTGAAACACTAGATCTGGTTCCTTCAGAGAGGTCTGCTCCTCCGAGCTCCTTGAGGTAATAAGTTTCGAGCCGGACTACTTCTTTGACTTCGTATGGGCCTTCCCAATTTGGGGCGAGCTTCCCTCGATCCTGAGGTTGCGAGACGGCGGCTCGTCGAAGAACTAAATCTCCTGCTCTAAAGACTTTATTCTTGACCCGGGAGTTGTAATAGCGGATGACTTTCTGCCTGTAGGCTGCCATCTGAACTTGAGCTACCTTCCGCTTTTCTTCCAGCAAGTCGAGGTTGGCTTTAAGACCTTGCGAATTGTGATGCTCATTGAATGCCACGACTCGTGCCGACGGGAGCTTGAGCTCAATTGGGATAACGGCCTCCGTTCCGAAGGCTAGAGCGAAGGGGGTCTCCCCCGTGGGCAGTCTTTGGGTAGTTTGGTACGCCCACAATACATGATAAAGTTCGTCTACCCAAGTTTTTTTCATTTTTTTGAGCCTTGTCTTGATCTCTTGCAGCAGAGTTCTGTTGGTCACGTCAGCTTCGCCGTTCGCCTGAGGATGGGCTATGGACGTGAAGTTGTGGGAGATGCTTAGGTCCTCACAAAATTCGACGAATCTCACTCTTGCGAATTGCTGTCCATTATCAGTAATTAAGGTTCTCGACAGGCTGAACCTGCAAATGATTGACTTTTAGATGAAGTCTTGCACTTTAGCTTCTGTGATTTTCGTCAGCGGTTCGGCCTCGACCCACTTGGTGAAATAGTCAATCGCTACTAGGAGGAACTTCCTCTGTCCCGATGCCATGGGAAAGGGTCCAAGGATATCCATCCCCCATTGCGCAAACGGCCATGGGGCACTCAAGGGTGTAAGCTCGGTGGCGGGCTGTCTCTGGATGTTGGCATATCTCTGACATCGGTCGTACTTTCTGACGTATTCAATTGAGTCACGATGCATAGTCGGCCAGTAATATCCTTGGCGGAGCAACTTGTGGGGCAAGGATCTAGCCCCCAGATGGCTTCCGCAGATTCCTTCATGCACCTCCCACAAGGCTTAGTCAGCTTCCGAAGGCCGGAGATATTTTAAAAGGGGTAAAGAGTATGATCTCTTGTATAACTTGCCCTCATAAAGGATGTATTGGGAGGCTTGATTTCTGAGCTTTCGAGCTTCTTTTGCATCATGAGGGAGAACCCCATCTCTGAGGTATGCTATCAGTGGGTCGATCCAACTGGGCTCGTGGTCAATTTCCATCACAGGCCGTGATTCTTCCGTACTCGGGTACTTCAGAACTTCAAAGAGAACACCCTTGGGCAATTCAGCCGGAGCCAGCGTAGCCAGCTTGGAAAGAAGATCGGCCCTGATATTTTCCATCCTTGGAATCTACCTGATGTTGAAGCTACTGAAGGTGGGGATGAGCTCCTTTACCTTTTCAAGATACTTAGCCATGCTGTCCTCCCGTACTTCATAGTTTTCGCTGACTTGTCCCACTACCAGTTGGGAGTCGCTGTGAACTTGGAGCCGATCTACTCCCAACTCTTTGGCGATCTTCAATCCTGTGATCAGAGCTTCATATTTCGCTCCATTGTTTGTTGTGGGGAACTCGAAGCGCAGAGCGTACTCCGTGACGATTCCCTCTGGACTGATCAAGATCAGGCCTGCGCCTGCACCCGATATGTTGGAAGACCCATCCACGTAGAGGGCCCAAAAGCATCCAGGGGGTCTGCTTCTTCTTCGGGGGAGTTCGGTCGGGGCTCCAGGCCGTCAATTTCGCCCTGTTCAGATTCAACCTCCTCCGGGATAGTGCACTCCACTATAAAATCTGCCAATATCTAGGCTTTCACTACTGGTCTAGGTTGATAGTTGATGTCGAATTCTGTGAGCTCGATCGCCCATTTCGCCATCCTTCCGGAGGCATCCGTCCGATGCAGAATCGCCTTGATCGGTTGGTCGGTGAGCAACGTTACGGTGTGCCCTTGAAAGTAGGGTCGGAGCCTTCGGGCTGTAATCAACAGGGCGTAAGTTAGTTTCTCTAATTTAGTATACCTAGTTTCGGCGTCTCTCAATGCGTAACTGACGTAGTAGATCGGCCGTTGGATTTTTGCCTCTTCCTTGACAAGGACTGCTGCGAGAGCCATGAGGGAGACCGCCAGGTATAAAAATAGTTCCTCTCCAGGCTCAGGCTTCGCCAACAATGGAGGCGAGCTGAGGTAGCTCCTTAGCTCTTCAAACGCCTGTTGGCACTCAGCGGTCCAATAGAAGTTCTTCGGCCGCTTGAGGGTTTGGAAGAAGGGTAAGCACCGTTCGGCCGACCTCGCAACGAAGTGATTCAGGGCTGCTACCCTCCCTGTAAGGTGCTGAACCTCTTTTATCGACTTCGGGGCGGCCATCTCCTGGATGGTGTAAATTTTCTCTGGATTGGCTTCAGTTCCGCACCCCGATACCATGAAGCCCGGAAACTTTTTCGAGGTCACTCCGAAAGCACATTTAGTTGGGTTCAGCTTCATCTTATATTTTCAGAGGGTGCCAAAGGTCTCCTCGAGGTCGGCGACGTGGTTCACGAAAGATTTGCTTTTCACGAGCATGTCGTCCACGTAGACCTCCATATTGTGGCCGATCTGCTCCTTGAAGATTTTGTTCACCAGCCGTTGGTAGGTTGCGCCTGAATTTTTGAGGCCGAAAGGCATGATCCTGTAACAGTAAAGGCCACGGTTAGTAATGAAAGTAGTCTTTTCTTCATCTTCCGACGCCATCCTGATTTGATTATAGCTGGAGAATGCATCCATAAAGGTGAGGAGCTCATGGTCCGAGGTTGCGTCCACCAGTTGATCAATTTTGGGCAGAGGATAGCTGTCCTTTGGGCAGACTTTATTCAGCTTTTTGAAGTCTATACACATCCTCCACTTGCCGTTTGCCTTTTTGACTAGGATGACGTTCAAAATCTAGTCAGGATAATTGACTTCTCTAATGAATCCGGCTTTCAAGAGTTTGTCCACTTCCTCGGCTATCGCTTTCTGCCTCTCCGATGCATGACCTCGAATTTTTTCTTTCATCGGTTGATGCTTTGGATCGACGGCCAGACGGTGTTCCATGACTTCCGTGTCAATCCCCGACATGTCTGCTGGAACCCAAGCAAAAACATCCGTATTCTTTCATAGAAAATCGATGAGATGCGTCCGCACCTCTTCCCCCAGTTTGGAGCCGATCTTCACCACATGCTCCGCATTCCCGTCGTTCAAAGGGATCGAAACCAGATCTTCGATTGGGCCACCCCTCTCCTCAGCGAGGTCGTCGCGGGCGTCCAGCCCATCAATTGGACAGAGGTCGGATTGGTCACTTCTTTGCAAGGCTATGTTGTAGCAGTGCTTGGCCAGGGCTTGGTCTCCCCTGACTTCTCTGACCCCCTGGTTGGTAGGGAATTTCAATTTCAAATGGTAGTTTGACACGATGGCTCGGAGAGCATTGAGGCCAGGTCGGCTGAGGATTGCGTTGTAGGCTGACGGCGCCTTCACCACCAGAAAATTCGCCAGAGCCCTGGATTATCTTGGATATCGACCCACAACTACAGTCAATGTTATTACTCCCTCAGCATCATCGATAAACCCTACCAGAGGGGAGCTAATCGGTCCCAAATGGCCGTCAAGGATGGACATTCTTGAGAAGGCATCGTAGAACAAAATATCGGCCGAACTTCCATTGTCGACTAGAATGCGGCGGACATCGTAATTAGCTATATTCAAGGAAACTACAACTGCATCGTTATGAGAAAATTGAACTCCCCGAGCATCTTCTTCAGTGAAAGTTATGGATTCCTCACTCTTTCGCCGCTTGGGAGGTCCGGCCAATACGCCGGTCGCTCCCCACCGGGATTCTTCCGAGATGGTGTTGGTGAAATCCGTCGGAGGCCGATTGTCTGACCGCTCCATGCCGGCGGCCGTTGCCGGAGGAGGAGCCGGGGAAACTGGAGGCGAGGTCGGAGCCTGAGATCTGGCCGCAGAGGCCATGGGTTGCTGTGCGGATGCTTTACGGGGAGGCATCGGGCGAAGATCTAGCGGGGGAAGGAGGAGTGGACGTCGAAAAAGATGATCGGAGGCGGTCCCGTTGAGCGCTCCTTTAAGAACAAGGGTACCGCGAAGACACAGGACCCCTTCCTCAAGCACCAATCCTATTGGTGCAAAAATTTACCTGCATCGAAGAAGCTGGAGTCGAAGGAGTCACGGTCGCCGTCGGGACCTGCACAAGAAGTCTAAACTGGAGTTGGGGTTGCTCCGGCTAGACCCTCCGACGCTCAAGTCAGTTCTCTACCTCAACAAGAATGGAGTGCTCGAACGGAAATTTTAGCAGAGTTTTGGGATAGAAATTAGGGCTTAGAGAATAACGTATCTGGGGCCCCCTTTTTATAGGCGGAGGGAGCAACGGATTGATAGCGACGTTTGTAACCGCCTAGTAGTGGGCCGCTCGGAGCCAGGAGGAGTTTATTATAAAGAGTAATGGGGTGGAGTCGTGGCTGTCACCATGGCTAGCCACGTGGAATCTGTTGCGGAGAGTGGAGCGGCGTCTGTTGTCATGACTCGCTAGGGAGTGGTGGAGTCGCACAGTATCCACCGCAGGGAGTGGAGCAGAGTCGTGGCCATTACTGCGGCCTGTCGCATGGAGCCTATTGCGGGGAGTGGTGGAGCTGCACAGAATCTGCCGCAGGAAGTGGAGCAGAGTTGTGGCCGTTACTGCGGCCTGCCAGGGGGTCCAGGCCTACCGGTCGAAGTTCGGTTGGGGTGTCCGACGGAGAGAGGTGGCTAGCTACCCATCTGAGAGGAGCTTGGAGTCCGACTCCCGTAGGAATCTGGATGAAGTCTTCCTGTAGTCGAGGTCGGGGACGAAGTCTGGCTCCCGTAGGAGTCCGAGCAAAGTCTTCCTGCAGCCGGAGTCGGGGACGAAGTCCGACTCCCGTAGGAGTCTGGACGGAGTTTTCCTGCAACTGAAGCCGGAGGTGAAGTCCGACTCCCGTAGGAGTCCAGACGAAGTCTGCCCGCGACTGAAGTCGGGGGCGAAGTCTGGCTCCCTTAGGAGTCCGGATGAAGTCTTTCTGCAACCAGAGTCAGGGATGAAGTCCGGCTCCCGTAGGAGTCCGGACGGAGTTTACCCGCAACTGAAGTCGGAGGTGAAGTCCGACTCCCATAGGAGTCCGGATGAAGTCTACCTGCAATTGAAGTCGGGGGTGAAGTTCGGCTCCCGTAGGAGTCCGGACGAAATCTTCCTGCAGTCGGAGTCGGAGACGAAGTTAGGCTCCCATAGGAGTCCGGACAGAGTTTACCTGCAACTGAAGTCGGAGGCGAAGTCCAGCTCCCGTAGGAGTCCGGACGAAGTCTACCTGCAATTGAAGTCGGGGGTGAAGTCCGGCTCCCATAGGAGTCCGGATGAAGTCTTCCTGTAGCCGGAGTTGGGGACGAAGTCCGGCTCCCATAGGAGTCCGGACGGAGTTTACCTGCAACTGAAGTCGGAGGCGAAGTCTGACTCCCGTAGGAGTCCGGACGAAGTCTACCTGCAATTGAAATCGGGGGTGAAGTTCGGCTCCCATAGGAGTCCGAATGAAGTCTTCCTGCAGCCGGAGCCGGGGATGAAGTCCGGCTCCCGTAGGAGTCCGGACGGAGTTTACCTGCAACTGAAGTCGGAGGCGAAGTCCGGCTCCCGTAGGAGTCCGGACGAAGTCTACCTACAATTGAAGTCGGGGGTGAAGTCCGGCTCCCGTAGGAGTCCGGACGAAGTCTTCCTGCAGCCAGAGTCGGGGATGAAGTCCGGCTCCCGTAGGAGTCCGGACAAAGTCTAGAAGGTGGTCGATCGTCATGGAAACTTGGGTGGAGTCCATCCATTGCGAAGAATCCGGTCGACGCTGGTGGGGGCTTATCCGTCGGCAAAACTTGGGAGTATTGCGGAGGCTTGGCCACCAGAGATATTCAAAGAGATGTCGCCGAAGGTCGAAAGTCGGTAGAATCCCCGGAGGGTCACTCCTGTCACGAACTTCAGCTGGGGGGTATTTTATACCCAACACTAATAAATCATAAATTTAATCTAGATCGCATCTAACAAATTTATGATTAAAGATGGATCTACATGAATTAGGATAACCTTTGCACTGTGAGAGGTAAACCTTACAGTAGGACAACCTACAGTTTGTGATTGATCTAAAAATTTTAATTTTAGATTTAACAATCAGATTATAAATTAGATCTAATCTAAAAAATAATTTAAGCATGTATAAATAATCATGTAATAAACAACCTAGGCTCTGATACCAATTGAAGGAACCAAATCTAGGGTTTCAGGGTTAGATCTTGTAACTTTTTCAAGATCAGGCAGCGGAAGACTAAAATAAATCAAAATTTATCTTATAAAATTAGAGAATCTCTAGATCTATGATCTTATTATATGATTATTATATGGCATTAAATCAAAAATTAAAATATAAAGAGCAAGAACTATATGTTGATCATATCAACATGTTTCTATACTACATTGCTGATCCAGGCTTGAGGATGATGTTACAAGCCACACATGCATTCAGCCTTTAGGAGTCATCCACACGAGCCCACGAATCACGATCAGAAGTCCTGATCCAGAAAATCAGCACAGTATGCTAGTACTGTGCTGATCCTTCTTCGATGGTCAATCAGATGCCTTCTTCTTCTTGATTTGGACTCTTCCAAAGATAAGAAATAGGAGAAGGAGTTTTAGATATAAGATACTCTCAAAAAACTCACAGATGGAGGAAGGAAAGAGGTGAACTCAGCAACTCTAGAAGAAGACCCTCTTCTTCTTCTCTTTGCTCTAACCAAGACACTTAGTTTTGTATCTATTATATCTCCAAGCCCCAATACTCTTTCTCTCTGATTTTCACACACCCCAAAGGTCTCTCAATTCTTTATAATCCACAAAAATTTTAAGAAGATATTTATCTTAAATCAAGAGATATAAAGAATCTTTATCTAGGTCAAATACCTAGTCAAGAAAAATCCAAACAGGGCAAGACAAGGGGTACCCAACTCTTGGACGCCCCTTCCTTCTTTTTCTGCCATGGACCACCAGCAAAGGGCACACAATATGTTCCATAAAACTCATAAAAATCTTAAAAAAAATTTGAGTAAAGTCAATGCCATAAGGAAAGAGTTTTAGTTTTTTAAAATTCTATCTCATAGAATTTGAAATCCAAACTAATTTCTACTTTGACTTGGTCCACAACCACATTCTATGTAAGAGAGAAAGAGTGGAAAGCTTTGGGCGTGCATGAAGACCTGAGAGAGAAAGTTTTATCACACAAAATAAGAGAGAGTGGGCGTGGGGGGCTAAGGTGGTGCAAGGTGGAATCCTAGTCTTACTAGGGTTCAATCTATGACTTGTTCAAATTTGGTTTCTCAAACTAGATCAAACCAAAATTTTGCACTTGGCTTATCCAATAAACCAATTGGACTTGATCCAATCAAGCCCAAACTAAATCTAATTAAATCATATTCAATTAAACTTAATCTCAGTTTATTGGCTTAATCAAATTAAGCCAATTAGCAATCAAATTGTTAATCGATCCTCTTGCAACGCTTGCACTAGGTTAAATATCAATCGTATTGATCGTTTAACCCTACAATGATTCTTAATCATTGATCAACCATCTGATCAGATTGTGAACTCTAATGTGTGTGACCTCATAGGTCCGAACTTAAGTCGGTAGCATAGAAATAAATTTCTATACCAATCAAAGTGACCATCTACCAATGGTACCCAACGACCGGATAGGTCGAATGTGTAGAACAACATCCTTAGAACCCATGCGGATATAGTTTCCATATAATTCATCCCATTGATCAAAATACTCATAGAATACCTCAGAGTTCAACTGTCAACTCTAATCAAGTTGTCCACATTGTATTTCAAAATATCAAATCCATCTGATGGATTACCCTGGCCAAGGTTTTGCTAAATTGAAATACAACGACTTATTCTTCTCCAACTCTTGGAGTGGTCAATCCCATCTTGATCACACTCTGACTTCATAAGTACTTGACTGTGCCCAGAAGCCTTCTATCACTGAATTAAAAGTTCAGTTAGTCCAGTATCAAAGCACAGTGAGTTGCTTGTAAGTCACTGAGGCGATCTCAGATCTAAGAGACACTTATACCTATATCCCATCAGAGACATTCTCGACAGCAAAATACTCTGGAGTTGGTCACGTTCAATGACAATGTATTCTTACATCTCACCTGTATGCTATACCAGTGTCTCCACACTCTTTGGTTAAAAGGACAACCAACCTATATGGCCTACAGTGACCTATGCTCGATAGAAGCTGTCGTCCTTATTAACAGCCTATCATTTGATCGTGAACAGTTTTAAAGACTAATTGATAAATCCTCTCTTTATCGAACCTTAATAGTCTTAAGAATTTCATCACAACAACGAAATTCATTAGAAGATGAAAACTTATGATGAAAATACCAAAAATATATTTTATTTATTAACAAATTAATTACAATACAAGGTTGCTCAACCGTTAACAGGCTGACGATTGGCTTTTGGGACATATTTTTCAACAAATATCCTTAGTTCTTCTCAAGAGCTTAAGGATGTTTTCACAGCAATCCAGTACTCTCAGTCTGGATACAACTGATATCTACTTGTGACATTCACAGTATAATCAGTTCAAATACTACATGGCATACAACTATGTCCGAAAGGGTAGCAGACCCCTCTTTTAGATTTCTATGCTGAACTTTTTCAGCATCCAGTCTTTGTACTTTATCTGTGAAAATACAAGCATCCAATTGCATCTATCACTATAGATCTTTAGGACACTCGCTTTATGTCTTTTATGGAGAAATCTATATTCAACCATATTTTAATCGATGTCAATTTTGGATACTCCCATTGACCCTTTTAAAATCTATAATTCTTCTTTTATGATCAAACAATTTGATCATGTCATCAAAATGACTTGTTCCAACTCCAAGGGTATTATAGACTTTATGATCTCATATCATAAGATATAAGATCCATAAGCTATTCCATATAGAAATCTTTAAAAGATCTCTTCTCAGGAAAGCTATTTCACATCTTTTTTTTGGAGTCGATGTCTCACATCACCTCGTTGTAGGCTTTGGGATCATCTCTATGCTCCCCATCTCCCATGAGAAATGACTTTCTTTATATACTCTATCAAGCATACCCGAGTATCTTTCGAGAAGATTGAAGATCCTACTATGTGTACGAGGTGGAGGAGGAATATACATCTACTGGCTTATAATGAATAGGTTCTTAAAGTCCCAAGGCTCGCTGCTCTTCAAAGACACTCTCTTTGAGCTTAACTTTTCTCCCACTGCTTTATCTTGATTAAGCAACTTTTCAAGAAGATAGCATGTCGGGTCACAATCACATTGTGATCCTTTCAAAAAGTAGTATTCCAAACTCTTTTAGGATGAGCTTTATAGACCTATTCTCTAACATATTCACCTGCTGTCCTAGACACAGACTGGATATCCTTGAATCTCAAAATAATCAAGATTCAGTTCTCACCATATATCATATCTCATACGGTGTGGTAAGAACAGGTTTAGAGAGAAATAAAGCATGTCCCTAAAGAAATAATTTCATAGAAATAAAGCATGTCCCTAAAGAAACATAAATCAGTGAAGTCCATTATGGACCAGACCATATCTCATATAGTCCCTTAACTCTTCTTATCTCATTGAGCTGAGATATACTAAGAGCAGTCCAATATAAAATTATGTTATTTTAAGAGATAACCAACAAATTTTTTTCATTGGTATTGCATCTTCGATTCGATCGAAGTACCTTTAGAATTTTTTGATTTGTTTCTCTACTTACATCTGAATTCTTTGAACATTTCAAAAATTTCAGATTTGTATTTCATATACAAAGTAGAGATAACTCTTTGGTTAGCACATCACATGGGCTACACATATCAAATGTATATATGGATAAGTATCTCATTAGCCCTTTTCCTCTTGTCCCATAAGAGTAGCTTGATCGTATTTTCTCAAAGAGATGATGCACAAACTAGATTTGACTCAACAGTTAATGAGCCTAAGCTCATATTTCTTTAGTTTGTTGATCATTTCTTTTTCAATATTATTTAGCCATAGGTTCCACATATACTTTAAATTTTATCTTAATTCTAGATCTCTCAGATCTAATGGCAATCGCTACTGGCTTAATTAAGTTCATATATGCATCACCATGCAAATAATAGAGACCATCTCTAAGAACTAAATCCAAATGATGATCGCAAAGGATAGATACCTATGGCTATAGCAACAACTGTTGCCCTATAGCAAATTCAAGGGTTACTTTCTCTGCCCTTTATCTTCCCATAGACTCTACACTAGAGTCCATTACTCAACTGGGAGAAAAAAAAATCGTAAGAACAGTATTGAGCAATGTTGACATACCTACTCTAGGTGCATTTTTGTTTCTTTAGGGTCTCTAGGTATTTACCTCTGAACTCTTTCAAGGTTTCTTTGTTATTAACACTTTGACCAATTCAGATGAGGTGCCACGATAGTCTTTCATATGGTAATTTACCATAAACTACTCATATAAACTAATCAAGAATTGTAGGATCAAATGCATAAGCAATTCCTTGTGCATGATCATGTCAAGCATTTTAAACTCCTTAATGTCCTTAATCATTATCAAATAACGATCATAAACTGACTGCCCATCATGCATCATATGCGCTGTGCGACTTTGATCACCTCACAATACTTGTAGATGAATCAACATATCGTAGGCATTGAATATGTGCTTATGCATAGCACTTATCTTAATTGTTATTGTCCATCCACTCATCGAGTATAGCTCATTGACTATAGACTGGATGAGTTGTCAGTATTAGAATAATCTGATAGAGAACATAGCTTAATTTTTTAAAGTTAAGAATAATTCTTAAATTTGTGAGCAAGTCTATATACTCAGTTTTGATTAATCGATTGACAGCAGAGAGCAAAGATTCTAATTGGATGTTTGTACTTATTTTATGATTTACTCTAGAAACTTTTAGATGCAAAAAGAGACTCCCACTATTTTATCAGATCTCCCACACTCTCTAGGTGGAGAAATAAAAATCTTGATGCGATAATTGAATTTCTAGTGGGTACTATGATCCCACCGATACCATGTACCTCACCTAACAGTTATTGATAACATGAATAAACACCGATGCGTGGATAACTCTTTACCCAGATGCTTCTCTAAGCATGTTGCAGCCACTTGGTCTCTAAGTCATGTGGGTTCACCTAACAGTTATTATCCACACTCTTTAGTTAAGCCAGACCCACCATTCATAAGCAGGTGCAAAGCCATCATTGGGTCCCTTACCTAATAATTATTGGGCCCAACCCCATCTTTATCCCATAGCAACTCTTTGCTAATAGAGTGGTTGTGTGTTTCCGATGCAACTGAACCACTGTGACCAGTCGAGAACAATCAACGCCAGTAGCACACCCGCACATTTACAATAATGGAAGATCTTGGACTTAATATTTTGTGAAGAAATTTGAGTTTAAGTCTTAACTAATCAATCATCACATGACTGATGTGATTGGCATGGGCTAAATCAAACCACCAAGCAACCATATTTGAGACTCAATCTTCCAAATTGGCCAGATAAGTGGAGATTGATGGGGGTCCCCCCATTGCTTTCCTCAGATACCAATAACTTGGCCAGATAAGTGAATTAAATCAATTACATAACCATCTTTCAATTACTTATCTTAGACACCAATCGATCAATTGATCTGAACAGATTAGCTTAGGTGAATCAGACTCAAGCCACAGAGCTGAATTAGGTCCTTAGGTTAATTGATTTTACATAGGGGTATCAATCGATTCGATCAACAATAATTGTATGATTTTAGACTCTATTGATCTCATCCTAATCAATACTAGACTCAATTTGATCAAGTGCTAAATTGATTTAGATCCAATATGATCAAATAGAAACCCTTTTAATGTAATCTAATTACATGACCTAATTTGATCTACCCATGACCCATCCCTCATACATAAACACTAATTTTAGATCTTAAATCAAAATTTTTAGATCTAAATTTTTTACATGAAGAGTAAATTTGATCTCAAAATAATTTCAGATCATGCATCTGACTATGTATCACATACATAAACTAGTTCAGGTCATTGAAATAATTTCAGCCCTAAACATTACTTTCATATATTATATATATGAATCAAAACAGATCATGAAACTCTTTTCAGATCTAAATAACAAAACATATATCATATATATGCTTTAAAAATTAGATCTAAAATTTTAATCTAATTGAAAATTTTAACATCATTCTAGGACAACCATACAGCATAACAAAATATGCCAGGGCAACCTAATGTCAGAACAATATCAAAACTTATCAGATCTGAAATTTTTCTCTACAGATTTCAAATCTAAATCTAAATCTCATGCATATGATATGGCTCTGATACTACTGTTGGAGTTTTATGATTTTATGCATGTATAATTTTGCCAAAAAGAGTATGCAGTGAAATTTAAAATTTTTTAAGATTAAATCTAATTTAATCTAAGCATGCATAAGATCATATCTTCAAACCATAACCAGAATCATCATATGTGAGATAAGATTTAGATACAAAAATTAAATAGAAAAAAATAAATTTAAAACATACCTGGATATGGATCAATCTTTAATGTGAATAGATGATCAAGGATATCTTCCAAAGATCCCTTGTAGCCACACAAGCGTCCGATCTCTATGGATAGCTATACAAGACTCTGATCTGATCAAAAGCTTTTTGATCTCACCGAGGTGCTAGCTCCCTTACAGAGATCACATCTTGATGGTTGAAAATCTTCTTTTCTCTTAAGACACTCTTAGAGAACAAGAAGATATAGAAGGATCTTGATCTCTAAGCTAGAGATCATGAGAAGAACCCTTTCTTCTCTTTTCTTCCTAAAATCTATGCACTAAATCTCTACAATAGAGATGTAAGAATTTTGTCCAACTTTTAGACAAAGAGAAGAGGGGACATCCATGTCTAAACATGGACAAGAGGGAGAGATAGAGATGTCCTAACAACTAACCATTAGTTGTTGCAAGAAAGAAGAGATATGAAGAAAAATACCTCACGCCTTAGACCTTCTCATCGTGCCCCTTCTCCTTATTTTTCTCCATGCCAAATCCTCCCTTCTTGGACATTCCAACCTGGTCTAAATCTCTCTTATTCAACATCCCATAGTGGAGTATTTATAGGCCAAAGGATGAACACTAATTTGAGTAGGAGATAGAGTCCAAAGAGCCTTGGACTCTATCCTCTTTGTACCGTCCAACCAAAAATAATTGCAACCAGACTTTTACATGCTAAAAAGGGAGAATCTTTTCTTTCTTACACATTGATATGGGGAAGAAAAAGTGGCATTGAAGTGGTTTGAGGCGTGGGTCTTTTGGGTGCACAAAACAGGTTCAACATTGGAGTCCTTTTGGTGCAAGAAAAGAAAGAGCTTTAAACCCATGGGACTCTTGATTAAATGGATGTTTTAAATCAAATAAAATACTAATTAATCCTAATCATATTAGGACCAGATTAGACTTAAAAGGATGAGAATCCAAATCTGATTTGGAGCCCAATTAATTTTGATTGGATGTCTCCTAATTGGAGGAGGAGTCCTAGTCCAATTGGACTCTTTCTTGGTGCTTGAGTCAAACTCAATTTTAATCCTAATCTCATTAGGATTTGGTACAGTATGAAAATAAAAATTTTTAGTCTAATTAGAAATACATACATCCTAGTCTAATTAAGAATTGGATGAAACTCAAATCCTAATTCAACTGGGGCTAATCATCCAATCCTTTTGGGGTTATCCTATAACCCTATAGGGTTGATCAAATAAAACATAAAATGAGTCAAATTAAATCCAATCAAATTAGACTTGATACAAGCCCCATTACTCAATCAAATTGAGCCAATTAACAATCTTATTGCTAATTAATCCTTCTATAACTCACTAACTCTTTAGTAAGTTACATAATGCAATATTTGCATTAGATCAATTATCAATCAAATTGATAATCAAATCCTGTTATGATTCATAATCATAATTCAACCATCTGATTAGTCAAAAATCTCTTTTGTATATGACTCCATAGGTTCTGTTTTATCTGATAGTAAGATATATTGTAATCCCTATCACAATATCATTGAAACTCTTTTTAATAGGTTGGAATAATTCCAACTCAGCCCACCAAGGATCATTGATCATCAAGATGATCCTCATGAGTCTCACAATCTATCAGTGACATCGAGCAGTATGTAGTGGCAATCCAGCAGAATAAAAGATGAACCTCTAGGTATAGTTAACGTATGATACAGTTCCTTTATCGTGAGTCCCAACCAGATGGCAGGTCATGAATAAATCATCAAACCTTAACATCGGTTATATGATAGATTCAATCAGCTCGAGTCCATATGTGATTCTATGAAAATTTTTTTCATCAATCACACTGCTATGGCCATAGACTTAAGGACTCAGCCTCTTAAATCTCATAGGAGTACTTCTTTCTGCTTGGGTCGATAGATCCCATCTTGATGCACACCCCACTCCTACAGTGGACCAACTGTCACCAACATCTACTACAAGAGCTCTTTGAGATCCATGTTGATGTGTCAGTCAAACTCCAATAGCCTCACTGCGAGCAGTAGTATCATCTTAGGTCAAAAGATCAGTCATACAACTACAGTATCAAAAAAGTCACTAATGAGTGAGCAGACACCCATGTGACTTCTCGTGTTGGTCACGCTTAGTGCTAGTTATTTTCTAACAATCACTTGCACTCTCGCTTCAATATTTCTACACTGCAAGCTTGAGATCCATCTGTCTGAAGGAAGCAATCTGTGTACTGATCCATCCAGATCAATCACCATCCCCATGATGATCGTATGACCAGGAGCAATTTAGGAATCAACCATTAATGACACATGACTCAAATTCTCAACTCTTTGAGAATATATGTCATTATCTTATTAATCCCTTGGATGATTCATGGATACATAAATATGAATGGTACTATAACTGCCTAATAAGTACAAAATCATATCCTAGAGATATGAAATGTGTTAGCAAAGATTGGCTTCTAGGGCATACATCCAACATTTGCCCCCTCAGTCAGACCGAAGAGTCTTAATACTTTTTTTAATTTATTTTTTTACTTCATTATAAAATCGTTTGAATATTTCAAATGATTCAGACTTATATTTCATCAAGTAGACTTATATTTCAAATGATTCAGACTTATAGGTCATCTGTGAATGTAATAAAATAGCTATACCCTCCTCTGGCACTAATGTTCATAGGTCCATAAATATCACTATGTATTAGACTTAGAACTTCACTAGCTCGTTCACCTTTTTCAGTAAAAGATGACTTAGTTATCTTTCCAAGAGGACAAAACTCACAGATCGGTAATGATTCACAATCATTGATATTGAAGATACCCTCTTGTGTTAACCTATTTATCCTTCTTTTGTTAATATGACCGAGCCTGCAATGCCAAAGGTAGGCATCTGTGACATTATCTAACTTTGGATGTTTATTTGGAGTGTACATTATACTCATAGGCTATGACAATATATAGATATCATTTCTTAATTATCCTCACATTATTGTAACATCATTCATAATGATATCATAATAATCATTCTTTATTGATAAACTATAAGCTCTTTGGCCAAAAAACTAATAGGGATTATATTCATCAAGAAGGATGGACAATAGTGACCGTCACTTAAAATGATACTATTAGACTTGAAAACAAACTCGACAACTCCTAAAGTCTGAATTGAAACTTGACTTTCATCTCCCACATTTAAGAATCTCTCATCGTTCTTAAATTTTTTACTAACTTGAAGTCTTTGCAATGAATTATATATGTGAACTGGACTTTCGGTATCCAATACCCAGGTAGTAGTGTCACATATAGAGAAATTATAAGGTATTATCATATAAGCACCTTGATCAACAACTAATTGCTCATCTCTCTTTAGCCTATTTGGGTCCTAGTCTACTTGACTCGATTTAGTTCTAAATTTTTTAGCTAGATTAGGCTCAAGATCAATATTCAACTTCTGATACTGACTATCAAAATTGGGTCCAATAAGCTCATCACTGTTAAATAGTGAGTGGAGCAATAAATTACTAGCCATTTTCGAAAAGAAAAAAAAATACAGACCTAATTAGTATATGAATTAATCAAGCTTAAAGATATAGACTTTAGTCTAAAGGTTCTCCCACTATTTTATACAAATTGGTAGCCTCTACCTCTAATTCAAGAAATTACCTTAATTTCTTAGTGGGTACTAGAATCCACACAGACTGCATACAAGCCCGAGTATGGCTCGACCAACCCATATGCATCTATGTGTAGGTTTTCAATCAATTATTTTTCTAAATAATTTTTAGTAATTAATTTTACCTCAAGTTTTATTTCAGTAGGCGATGGGCCTCCACTGAAAGTCTTGGTTAAGTCTAACCATTAATATGAACCTACTCAATGATTCTAACTAATGAATAATCAGGCTTGAGTATGGCTTGATCAATCCAACCATTCATCAGATAGTACAACAGAGTGATCATATGATGAATAATAATTTCATCATTCAGAGAAACACCATACGGATGGTGCCTACAATGTCAATCAGAAATAATGAACCCATTACCATTCACCTTAATGAGAGGCTATGATCTAGTTATCACCATAACTAGCTCATTTTATGAACCTAATAATTTAGAAAATTTGGTTAACATAATTTAATAAAATTAAATACATAGACCAACTAATCTCAATCCTCCCACTGACTTCACCAAGTCAGATCAGGGTGGACTAGAAACAAGCCGATCCAACTAACAAGTCATCAATCCTCCCACTGACTTTATCAAGTCATGTCGAGGATAAAGACAAGTTGAACTAGGGGCACCTAAATCAGTCAAACTGATTTCCTAGTAAGCATGGGTCAACCCTAATCATTAAATGATCTGATCAAAACTTGATTCACCATGTTGGCCAGGTAAGTGAGATCGGTGGGAGAAATATGCTATTAACTCATCATAGACTCAATCTATACGAGTAGCTCCCAATTAATGACCACCAATCAAGACTACCAAACTTATCTTAGACACCAACTGATTAATCAATTTCAATTAGATCTACTTATGGATTTGGGTTCGACCGCTGAGCTCAAGATCAAAGTCCATTTAGGTCTAATTAAAGATACGGACTCGACCAACTACAACTATTGTATTGACTCTAGAAAAATTTTGATTTAATCTAATTTCTCTTCTTAGTATATTTGGATCTTTAATTCTAACCCTAGGTCTAATCCAATTAGGAGGATCTGATCAAACTAACCCATAAACCCATCATCCACATTTTATGCGAATGATATTAGATCATTAATTCATAATTCTAGATCTAATAGATTTAACTTAATTTTCAATTAAGTTTGAGACTGTGGGTAAGAATTTGATATTTAAAAATAATTTTAAATTTTATAAAATATTTTTATAATTAATTTTGTGCACAATCATTTAGATCTGAAACTTGAATCAGCTCATCTCTGGATTAAGCCTACTCATCACAATGGATCGACTAAGTTATGAGACTTAGTTGACTCATTGATGATAAACTATTAATCATAATTTTCAGTATGTAACAATGAGTTAGCTCAACAGAAATTGAACTGAGGAACCAGGGACCTGAGTCGACCCAAATAATACTGAGTCGACTCAACAAGCGAACTATAATAATTACATTAATTTTAGATCAAAATAATTATGTATAAATAGAAATAAAATCAATTATAAATTATTTTAAAATTATTTTAAATATGTTCATGATTCTAGATTTTATTTGTAAAGATTAGATGCAACTACTTTTCATACAATGTATCATATACACAATCTTAGGATTTTGAGAAAAGTAAAGTTTTCTTTTCGCATTCATCTTCATGGGATATAGTCACAATGGCATCCCTACACATCATAAGAAGACCTATTTGAATGAGAAAAAGAGAGATCTAATCTCTATTATCTCCTATGATCGGACGGCTTGGTGATAAACTCGATCCGATTACTTCACTACTCAGATCATCTAATCTAAATAATTTAGATCTAATCTAAATTATTTTAGATCTAATTATTATATTTTTATTAAATTAAAATTAGATAATAATCATCATAAAAATTATATGCTTCAAATTAAAATTAGATTTTATAAAGATCAGCATAAACTAGGATAATCTTTGCACTGTAAGGGATAAACCTTACAGCAGGACAACCTTATATCAGTTTGTGCAATCAGATCTATAACTAATTTTAGATCTAAATATTATATATTAGATCTAATCTAAATTAAATTATAGATCTAAATATATATAATATTATGTCATATCGAACCATGGCTCTGGTACCACTGTTGGGATGCGCAGGAGTTTCATGCATGCATTTCAAAAAATTTTCAGTGAAAGAATATTAGATTAAACTATTTAATCTATAAAAATATATATAAGATCTGATCTTAAAACTTCTATAAATAGATCAATGACATAAATTTATATGCATAAAAATCTGAATCTAAAATGACAAGCATGTGAACCAAAAATATTATTTAGTAAAAGATCTAATCTACCACTTCTAGGGTTTCAAACTCAATACCTGAGCATCGGTAGTCAAACTCCACCATCAAGAATATAGATCTAGAAGTCTTCTCTAGTCACTCATAGCCACACAAGCATCTGACCTCTACGGATGATCTACATGAAGCCCCTCGAATCGATCAGTCCTCTGCGGGAGTGCTAGCTCACACAGTCAGTTTCTGATAGCAGACCTGACTTGATCTCCTTCTTCGATCACCTCAAACCTTTTTGATATTGAAGATGGATCAAAGGAGGATGCTAGATGATAGAGAAAAATTAGATGAAGGCTCTCTTCTATTTGATTTTTTCCTCATCCAAAAATCTAGAACAGTTCTAGGTCTCTCACCCGAGAGGAGAACGGTCTCCTCTTTTGTTAACGCCAATAAAGAAAGAAAACCATCCAAACCTCATGCCCCAAAGAAGAATTTTGGCCCCTCTTTCTTTCTAATATCTCATAGTGAAAATCTCTCTCTTGTTGGTGCACAAAATTATGGCCTTTTTATGGTTGTCGCACAAACCAGGTAAGATAGTATAAGAGCTGGAGTTTATTGCAATTCAAATCATTTTGAAATTCAATTGGACTCTAAATTTTTCTCACCCTTATCTGACTTAAATAAAGACTTACCAAAGAAAATTAGGCCTAGAAAACAATCAAAAGGACTTCCTTTTCTCACACACAATGGGCACCTTCAAAAATAGCGAGCATGTGGAAGGATATGGATAAGGTTTTAGGTTGAAATTCAAACCATTTTGAATTCAAATCAAAACCAACCAATTTCTATCCTTAATAGATGATAAAATAAGGGTTATATTTTGATTTTCTCATATACAAACTAATTTTGTATGGTAAGAAAAGGTATGAGATAATTTGGGTGGCGCAAGGGAGAGAGTCCCATTCATTTGGGACTCTAGGGTTTAACTAATTGGATTTCTTTCAAATTCAATCCAATTAGATCTAAATAAAATATGATGAATTTAATCTAATTAGGATCCTATAATCTTAATTAAATTTGATCAAATTAATAAATTAATTATGCCATATATCCGATTAAATCAGGATCATTTCATCCTTACCGATTAGGTCATCTCATAACCTAATCAGACTTGACCTGATTGAATCCAATTCAATCAAACTTGATCCAGACTTTAATGCTCAATCAAATTGAGCTAATTAGTGATCTAATTACTAATTAATCCTCTATTAATGATAGAGTCCAAGTCCAGTGGGACTCTTCTCTAGAGTCTCCATCCAGTGGAACTCTTCAGCGGAGTCCCCATCCACTGGGACTCTTCAGATTAGCCATGTGATCAGAGAGAAACTTCTAATATGTGTGATCCCATAGATTCGTACCTAAGTGGTAGCATAGGAATTGATTTCTATACCAATTAGAGTAATCATCTAGCAATGGTACCCGATGTTCAGATAGGTCGAATGGATACAAAGCAACACTCAAGAATCTATTTGGATATAGTTACCGTATAATTCATCCCTTTGACCCTTGATGCTAGGATGACTTAGAGTTTAAACTGTCAACTTTTAACAGTATATCCATTATATGTCTCAACCTAATAAATTCTGTGACTCCTCATAAGGATTGTCCTAGTCAAGGTCTTACTAAATTGAAACACAAAGCATTCTCTCCAATCTTTTGGAGTAGTCAATTTCATCTTGATTCATACACCGACTTTACAAGTACTTAACTGTGCTCAGAAATCTTTCAATCCTGAATTAAAGATTCAGGTAGTCTGACACCAAAGTATAGTGAGTTTCTTGCAAGTCACTGTGGTGATCTCAAGTCAAAAAGACACTTATACCCATATCCTTTGGAGTGACTCTTGACAGCTGAGTACTTTAGAGTTGGTCACGTTCAGTGAAATATACTCTTACATTTCACCTGCATGCCATACTAGCATCTCCATGCTCCTTGGTTAAGAGAACAACAAACCTATATGGCACACAACGACCTACACTTGGTATGTGTATCATCCTAGTAATAGCATATCATTTGATCGTAAACTCATTTAAGGACTAAACAATAAATCCTCCTTTATTGATTTAAAATAGTCCTAAAGACTTTCATCATAACATAGAAGTTCGATATAGAAGATGTACAAGCTTATGATGAAAATTATTAAATAAATATTTTATTAATTATTTCATATATAATTACATCAAATAGCATAACCATCAACAGGCTGACGATTGACTTTGAGATATATTTTCCAATATGAAGAATATTTTTGATATTTTTATCAAAATTTTATATCTTTCGAATAGACATGATATGTTACTAGACATTAATCTTATCTTGTAGGTTTGATCAAATTAAAGAGTTAATTCGATCATCAATTAGAAATAATTCTAATTATTGAAATTATGTTAGCTCAATTGGATCTAAATCGGTTAGATTAGATTCTAATCAAATCAGGTCAATTTGCATTCGCACCTACTACTGGCTAGATGTGAAACCTAATAGGTCACACACAAAGAGAATTGATCAAAAGTTTAATTAGATTAGATCATATTTGTAGGATGAATATGCTAGCATATATTGTAAACTATAGCTCCCATGTTCGAATCGGATTCAAAAATAGTTCCTGATTGGGCTAATTAAATCCAATTAAACTCATACCTGAAATAGGTTTGATTTGGATTGACCCTTGGCTGATTGAGCCAAGGGGTTGGCACCAGATATTGGGCTTCCCATGTGCTAGAGAGTTTCTCTCTCAGCACATGGAGGATTCCTTCCTAGCACTAATATATATGCACCTCATATAATGGAGCACCTCCTCCTCATATTTATCCACATGTTTCCATGCTATTTTATCTTTGAAGGAACCAGATCTAGGGTTTCAGGGTTAGATCATGAAACTTTTTCAAGATTAGGCAGTGAAAGACTAAAATAAATTAAAATTTATCTTATAAAATCAAAGAATTTCTATATCTAAGATCTTATT
The DNA here is from genome assembly GCF_000442705.2 of Elaeis guineensis. Lineage (NCBI taxonomy): Eukaryota > Viridiplantae > Streptophyta > Magnoliopsida > Arecales > Arecaceae > Elaeis > Elaeis guineensis. The sequence continues at coordinate 56,258,226 of NC_025995.2, read as the reverse complement.
ACATGATTATTATATGACATTAAATCAAAAATTAAAATATAAAAAGCAAGAACTACATGTTGATCATATCAACATGTTTCTATACTACATCTAATGTATGTAAAATATAATAGATCAGATCTATTACCTTGCAAGTTAGATGTTCTAACTTTGCTAATCCAGACTTGAGAATGATGTTGTGAGCCGCACAAGCATCCGACCTCTAAGAGTCGTCCACACGAGCTCACGAATCATGATCAGAAGTCTTGGTTCAGAAAATCAGCACAGTATGCTAGTACTGCACTAATCCTTCTTCGATGGTCGATCAGATACCTCTTTCTTCTTGATTTGGACTCTTCCAAAGATGAGAAGTAGGAGGAGTTTTAGATGAGACACTCTCAGAAAACTTATAGATGGAGGAAGGGAAGAGATGAACCCAGCAACTCTAGAAGAAGACCCTCTTCTTCTTCTCTTTGCTCTAACCCAGACACCTAGTTTTGTGTCTATTAGATCTCCACATCTCAAGACTCTTTTTCCTTGATTTTTGGGTGCCCCAAAGGTCTCTCAATGCTTTGTGTTTCAAAAAAATTTCATAAATAAATTCATTTTAAATAGAGAGATATAAAGAGTCCTTGTCTAAATCAAATACCTAGTCAAGGATTATCCAAACAAGACAAGACAAGGGGCGCCCAACTCTTGGGTGTCCCCTCCTTCTTTTTTTGCTGTGGACTACCAGAAAAGGATGTATATTATATTCCATACAAGCCATGAAAATCTTAAAAAAAAATTGAATAAAATTAGTGCCATAAGGAAAGAGTTTTGGTTTCCTAAAACTCTATCTCATAGAATTTGAAATCGAAACTAATTCCTACTTTGACTTGGTCCAAACCACATTCCATGTAAAAGAGAAAGAGAGAAAAGTTTTAGGCATGCATGAAGACCTGGGAGAGAGGGTTTTGTCACATAAAATAAGAGAGAGTGGGTGTGGGATAAGAGAGAGTGGGCATGGGGGCTAAGGTGGCTCAAGGTGGAATCCTAGTCTTACTAGGATTCAATCTATGACTTGTTCAAATTTGGTTTCACAAACCAAATCAAACCAAAATAAAATTAACCTAATTAAAATAGGTCTTAACCCAATTAAGAGCTTAATTTAATCAGATTAAATTAGATTTAAATCTAATTTAATTTTTTAATCAAATTAAAAATTAGGTTGAGCCAAATCCTATTTGAACTAGGACTAGTTTTTCTTTGCACTTGGCTTATCCAATAAGCCAATTGGACTTGATCCAATCAAGCCCAAACTAAATCTAATTAAATTATATTTAATTAAACTTAATCTTAATCTTTTGGCTTAATCAAATTAAGCCAATTAATAATCGAATAACTAATCGATCCTCCTGCAACACTTGCACTAGGTTAAATGTTAATCGTATTGATCGTTTAACTCTAGAATGATTCTTAATCATTGATCAACCATCTGATCAGATTGTGAACTCTAAAGTGTGTGATCTCATAGATTCAAACCTAAGCTGGTAGCACAAAAATAAATTTTTGTACCAATCGAAGTGACCATCTAGCAATGGTACCCGACAGTCGGATAGGACGAATGTGTAGAACAACATCCTTAGAACCTATACGGATATAGTTTCCATATAATTCATCCCCTTGACCAAAATGCTCATAGGATACCTTAGAGTTCAACTGTCAACTCTGATCAGATTGTCCACATTGTATTTCAAAATATCAAATCCATCTGATGGATTACCCTGGTCAAGATTTTGCTAAATTGAAATATAGCGACTCATTCTTCTCCAACTCTTGGAGTGGTCAATCTCATTTTGATCACACTCTAACTTCGCAAGTACTTGACCATGCCTAGAAGCCTTCTATCACTGAATTAGAAATTTAGTTAGTCCTGTATCAAAGCACAGTGAGTTGCTTGCAAATCACTGAGGCGATCTCAGGTCTAAAGGACACTTATACCTATATCCCATCAGAGACATTCTCGACAGTAGAATGCTTTGGAGTTGGTCATGTTAAATGATGATGTACCCTAACATCTCACCTATATGCCATACCAGTATCTTCACACTCTTTGGTTAAGAGGACAACCAACCCATATGGCCTACAGTGACCTTTGCTCGATAGAAGCTATCATCTTTATTAACAGCCTATCATTTGGTCGTGAACTGTTTTAAAGACTAATTTATAAATTCTCTCTTTATCGATCCTAAATAGTCGTAAGGACTTCATCATAACAACGGAGTTCATTAGAAGATAAAAATTTATGATGAAATTGCCAATATATTTTATTTATTAACAAATCAATTACAAAACAAGGTTGCTCAATCGTGAATAGGTTGACAATTAGCTTTTGGGACATATTTTCCAACAACTCCTACTTGTCCTAAAGCCACTCGGCATAGTATCTAATACCCATCTTCGACTTATGGTTGTTGAACTCCTTTATCGCCAAGGCTTTAGTAAAGGGGTCAGCCAGGTTCTCCTTTCCATCGATCTTTTGAAGATCGACGTCACCTCGATCCATGATCTCCCAGACTAGGTGGAAGCGATGCAAAATGTGCTTCATCCGCTAGTGTGCTTTGGGTTTCTTCACCTGAGCTATGGCACCAGTGCTGTCACAGTAGAGTAGGACTGGACCATCGAGGGAGGGTGCTATTCTGAGCTTGGTGATGAATTTTCTCAGCCACATAGCTTCCTTCACGGCATCCAATGTTGCGATGTACTCTGCCTCACAAACAGAGTCTGCCACAGTATGCTGCTTGAAACTCTTCCAGCAAATAGCTCCATCATTCAGAGTAAAGATATAACTCAATACGCTTTTGCTGTCATCATGGTCAGACTGAAAGCTGGAGTCTATGAACCCCATAAGTTTCAGATCTGACTCGCTATAAACCAACCATTGGTCTTTAGTATTTCTTAAATACATAAGGATGGCTTTAACCACTTTCCAGTGATTTTCTTTAGGATCAGATTGGTATCTACTCACTACTCCTAGTGAGTATACCACATCTGGCCTTGTACATGTCATGGCATACATGATAGATCCCACGGCCAAAGCATATGGGACTCTACTTATATGCTCTCTTTCTTCAGGAGTTGTCGGACAATCCTTCTTAGAGAGAGAAATTCCATGGTCTATCGGTAGATAGCCCTTCTTGAAATTCTCCATGTTGAACCTCTTCAGCACAGTGTCTATGTACGTGGACTGGGATAATCCAAGTATCTTTTTAGATCTATCCCTATAGATCTTCATCCCTAGGATGTAGGATGCTTCACCCAAGTTCTTCATGAAAAATTGTGATGACAATCAAACTTTTATTCCCTGTAGTGTGGGGATGTCATTCTTAATTAAGAGAATATCATCCACATACAAGACAAGGAATATCACAACTGGACCATTTGCCCGTTTATAGATGCAGGGCTCTTCTCCATTCTTAACGAAGCCATACGTTTTGATCACCTTATCAAAATGCATGTTCCAACTCTGAGAAGCTTGCTTCAATCCATAAATGGATCTCTGAAGCTTGCACACTTTGGACTCAACTGTGGATGTAAACCCCTCAGGTTGTATCATATACACCTCTTCGGTCAGCTCTCCATTCAGAAAAGCTGTCTTTACATCTATCTGCCAAATCTCATAATCCAGATGGGCAGCTATTGCAAGCATTATCTGAATGGATTTGAGTATTGCCATAGGGGAGAACGTCTCATCATAGTCAATACCATAACGTTGACGATATCCCTTGGCAACCAGACAGGCTTTATAGGTCTCCACCTTTTCGTCTGCGCTCCTCTTCCTTTTGAAGACCCATTTACACCCAATGAGATTAACCCCTTCAGGTGGGTCAACCAATGTCCATACATCGTTGATCTTCATGGACTCCATTTCGGATTTCATAGCTTCAAGCTATTTCTCGAAATCAGATCTCTGTATTGCATCCATATAGGTGATCGGATTCTCATCATTCTCATCGAGTTCGATGGGATCACCGTCTCGAACCAAGAAACCGTAGTATCTGTCCGGATGACACGGTACTCTACCAGATCGCCTTAATGGTGTAGGTACATTGAGCTTCAAATCTGATCTAATCAAATTCGACTCTGGTTCAGCTATTGGTGTCATTTCTTCTACCTGTTGAACTTCATCAAGTTCAACCTTAGAGGCAATGGTTCCTTCACCAAGGAACTTCTTTTCTAAAAAGGTTACCTTAAGGCTGACGAACACCTTTTGTACATCAGCATGATAGAAAAAATATCCTTTGGTCTCTTTGGGGTATCCTATGAATGTGCATTTGTTAGATCTAGATCAAAGTTTATTTGTAACTAACCGTTTGACATAGGTCGGGCACCCCTAGACCCTAAGGTGTGAAAGTGCTGGCTTATGCCTTATTCATATCTCATATGGAGTCTTAATTATAGACTTACTTGGAACCCTATTTAACAGATAACAGATCGATTTGAGTGCATATCCCCAGAAGGATATCGGTAAGCTAGCAAAATCCATTATGGATCGGACCATATCTAACAGAGTCCAATTTCTCCTTTCAGACACACCATTATGCTATGGTATTCCTGGAGAAGTCCATTGGGGGAAAATCTCATTCTCTCCTAGATATGTGAGAAACTCACCAGAAAGGTATTCCCCTCCTCGGTCAGACTAAAGAGTTTTAATACTCTTCCCAGTTTATTTTTCTACTTTACTTCGGAATCATTTGAACATTTCAAATGAATCCGACTTATGTTTCATCAGATAGACATATCCATATCTAGATAGATCATCCGTAAAAGTGATGAAGTAGAAATATCCATCTCTAGAACTTGTGCTCATGGGCCCACATACATCAGTATGTACTAGGCCCAAGAGCTCAGTAGCTCTCTCATCCTTTTCAGTAAAAGGTGACTTGATCATTTTACCAAGAAGACAGGACTCACAGGTTGGAAGTGATTCACAATCACTGACTTTGAGGATTCCCTCTTGAGTCAACCTGTTTATCTTGTTCTTATTTATATGACCTAGCCTACAGTGCCATAAGTAGATATCTGATACACTATCTAATCTAGGATGCTTGCCTGTAGAATAGACTACGTTAACAGGTTGTGATAATATATACACATTATTGTCCAAATGTCCACAAAAAATAGTAACACCATTCATAATGATATTATAAAATTATTTTTTTATTGAAATTTCATAATCATTTTTGGCTAGAACAATGGTATGGGACAGAAATGACAATCATTAAGAACAACGGTATAGGACTCAAATATAAGTTTCAAGATTTCTAATGCTAGAACTGGAACTGATCTTCCATCTCCAACATTCAGAAACCTCTCACCTTGCTCGAATCTCCTATTGACCTACAACCCCTACAACGAATTACAAATATGGTAAGGGCTACTGGTATCCAATACCCAGTCAGTTATATCACAAATAGAGAAATTGCAAGGAGTTATCGTATAAATACCTTGCCCAGCAACAGTTTGCTTCTTTCTCTGCCTGTTCGGGTCCAGAGAGGCAATGTACCAAGGACAGTTCCTCTTCTAGTACCTCCGCTTCTTGCAAAAGAAGCATTCAGCTTGACTCTTATCGGGCTTGATCTTTCTGATCTGGCCTTGCACAGATGTCCCAGCCTGAACTTGTACCTTCTTCACTTTCTTCTTCTTGTTCTTCTTCCCTTTCTCAAAAGATCGAGAACCAGAAGATGAACTCCTCACTAAGTTCACCGACTCCTTGTAGACTTGGTGATCCTTCTCAAAGTTCTGAAGCAACCCTAGTAACTCGTGGTAATTTACTTCAGGCTTTGTCATTCTATAATGAGTGAGGAATGGGAGATAAGACTTGGGCAACGAGTTCAGTATTATATCTTTCCCAAGCTGCTCATGCAAGGAAAAGCTGAGCTTGCTCAAACACTCCATCAGCTCGATCATGTACAATACATGATCAGTGACAGAGGCACCATCCCATATTTTGGCATTGAAGATGGCACAACTAGTCTTATGCCTCTCCACATCATCGGGTGTGCCAAAGGCATCCTCCAACACTTGAAGCATGTCCTTTGGCTGAGCCGTCTTAAATCTACGACTGAACTCGTTGCTCATGACAACCAGCATGATGCAGCGCACCGTGATCCGGTCACTGAGCCATTTTTGATAAGTATCTCTAACTGTTCCACGTGCATTGACAGTTGGCTCCTCAGGTGCAGGATCCGTTATCATATATAGCATCCGTTCATGCTCCAAGACTATCTTCAACTTTCGGTACCAGCTATCGAAGTTGGGTCCTACCAACTTATCATTGTCCAACAATGATCAGAGCGATAGGGAAGTAGCCATATCTGCACAAAGAAAAACTATAACCTAATTAGTAATTGATTCATTAAACCTAAAGATTTGGACTTTAATCAAAAGTTTTTTTCACTATTTTATTCAAATTGGTAGCTTCTACTTCCAATTCGAGGAATTACCCTAATTCCTTAGTGGATACTAGAATCCACAGACTGCACACAAGCCCAACTTTGGTTGGCCAACCCATGTACATCTAAGGATAGGTTTATAATCAATTATTTCTCTAAATAATTTTTATTAATTTTAATTTTGCCCCAGTCCCTAATAAGTAGGCTTTGGCCTCCACTGAAAAGGTCTGATTAGGTCCAACCATTAACATGACCATACTTGGCCCATCTAGCCAATGAATGATTAGGCTCAACTTTGGTTGGCTAACCTAACCACCATTTAGAAAGATGCAGTCAAGAAATCATATTATGAATGACAATTCCATCAGTCAATAAGCACTAGGCCTTTGGGCCTCCAATGATTATCCAACTGATTGGCCCATTATCATCCACTTAATGGGAGGCTATGATCTAGTTATCACCATAACTATTTCATTTTAAAAATCTAATAATTTTAGAATATTTAATTGATTTAGAGGAGAAGATCAGATGAACCAGCTTATCATGATCCTCCCACTGGCTTTACCAAGTCAGCTTAAGGGAGACCATTTAAAAGGACTGGTCTAGGAGCACCTAAATCAGTCACATTGATTTACCTAGCTGACATGGGTCAGCTTGAATAATCAAGTGATCCGATCAAAATATAATTTCATCAAGAGGCTAGGTAAGTTCGATCGGTGGGAGGGTCTGTCAAAATTTACCTTAGACACCATCATAAATGGCCAAGTAAGTGGGCTGCCAATTAAAAATCATCAGTCTGGTTTACCTTAGACACCAACTGGTTTAATTAGTTTTAATTAGATCAACCTAACAGTTTGTACTAGACCGCTTAGCCAAGAATCAAGTCTATTTGGTTCTCATTAAAGATATGGACTTGACCAACTACAACTATTGTAATTGATCTAGAGAATCCTTGACCTAATCTAAGACAATAATTGATTAGATTTAGTCAATTCTCTAATTAAGTCCATCTTTAATCTAACCTTAGGTCTAACCTAATTAATGGACCTAATTTTTACTAACCTATTAATCCAATGTGTTATGATTTGTGTCTTGGTTCTTCAATTCACAATCCTAGAATATAATCAAATAACTTCTTAATTCTCAATTAAGTTTTGGGCTGAGGGTTGGGGTTCGGCTTTTTGAAAATAATTTTTATATTTATAAAATATTTTTACAATATGATTCTACCAACCAAGTTGGATGTTTGATTTATAATCAAAATACAAGTGAAATAAGCATGAAACTACTTTAGATCTAATCTAAACAGGTTCATGTAATTGAAATAATTTTAACTTTAAACTGTGCAAATTTTTCAGACAAATATATGATGGTTCTTTGTACGTAAATTATTAACAAAGAGATTTTATTTTAGATTTAAATATTTTTTAAATCTAATAAATCATAAATTTAATCTAGATCATATCTAACAAATTTATGATTAAAGATAGATCTATATGAACTAGGACAACCTTTGCACTGTAAGGGGTAAACCTTACAGCAGGACAACCTACAGTTTGTGATTGATCTAAAAATTTTAATTTTAAATTTAACAATTAGATTATAAATTAGATTTAATCTAAGAAATAATCTAAGTATGTATAAATAATCATATAATAAATAACTTAGGCTCTGATACCAATTGAAGGAACCAGATCTAGGATTTCAGGGCTAGATCTTGAAACTTTTTCAAGATCAGGTAGTGGAAGACTAAAATAAATCAAAATTTATCTTATAAAATTGAAGAATCCATAGATCTAAGATCTTATTACATGATTATTATATGATATTAAATCAAAAATTAAAATATAAAAAGCAAGAACTACATGTTGATCATATCAACATGTTTCTATACTACATCTAATGTATGTAAAATATAATAGATCAGATCTATTACCTTGCAAGTTAGACGTTCTAACTTTGCTGATCCGAGCTTGAGGATGATGTTGCAAGCCGCACACATGTTCAGCCTCTAGGAGTCATCCACACGAGCCCACGAATCACGATCAGAAGTCCTGATCCAGAAAATTAGCACAGTATGCTAGTACTGCGTTGATCCTTCTTCGATGGTCGATCAGATGTCTCTTTCTTATTGATTTGGATTCTTCCAAAGATGAGAAGTAGTAGAAGGAGTTTTAGATGAGACACTCTCAAAAAACTTACAGATAGAGGAAGGGAAGAGATGAACCTAGCAACTCTAGAAGAAGACCCTCTTCTTCTTCTCTTTGCTCTAACCCAGACACCTAGTTTTGTGTCTATTAGATCTCCATGCCCTAAGACACCTGCTTTATAAAGAAATTTATTTTAAATAGAGAGATTAGAAGAGTCCTTTTGTAGGTCAAATACCTAGTCAAGGATTATCCAAACAAGGCAAGACAAGGGGCGCCGAACTCTTGAGCATCCCCTCCTTTTTCTAACATGGACTACCTATTGGGAAATATATCCCAAAAGTCAATCATCAAGCTATTGATGGTTGAGAAACAAAGCATTGTAATTGATCTGTTAATAAATAAAATATATTTGGCATTTTCATCATAAGCTTTCATCTTCTAATGAACTTCATTATTATGATGAAGTCCTTAGGACTATTCAGATTTGATAAAGAGAGGATTTATCGATTAGTCCTTAAAATTATTCACGACCACATGATAGGCTGTTAATAAGGACGACAGCTTTTATCGAGCATAGGTCGCTGTAGGCCATATGGGTTAGTTGTCCTCTTAACCAAGGAGTGTGGAGACACTGATATGACATACAAGTGAGATATAAAGGTACATCATCATTGAACGTGACCAACTCCAGAGCATTCTGCTATCAAAAATGTCTCTGATGGGATATAGGTATAAGTGTTCCTTAGACCTGAGATCACCTAAGTGACTTACAAGCAACTCACTGTGCTTTGGTACTGGACTAACTGAATTTCTAATTCAATGACGGAAGGCTTTTGGGCATAATCAAGTACTTGCAAAGTCAGAGTATGATCGAGATGGGATTGACCACTCCAAGAGTTGGAGAAGAATGAGTCACTGTATTTCAATTTAGCAAAATTTTGGCCAGGATAATCTATCAGATGGATTTGATATTTTGAAATACAATGTGGACAACCTGATCAGAGTTGATAGTTGAACTCTAAGGTGTCCTATGATCATTTTGGTCAAGGGGATAAATTATATGGAAACTATATCCGCATGGGTTCTAAGGATGTTGTTCTACACATTCGACCTATCCAATCATCGGGTACCATTGCTAGATGGTCACTTCGATTGTTACAAAAATTTATTTCTATGTTATCAGTTTAGGTTCGGACCTATGAGGTCACACACATTAGAGTTCATGATCTGATCGGATGGTTGATCAACGATTAAGAATTATTCTAGGATTAAATGATCAATACGATTGACATTTAACCTAGTGCAAGTATTACAGGAGGATCGATTAGCAATTCGATTGCTAATTGGCTTAATTTGATTAAGCCAATGGGCTGAGATTAAGTCTAATTGAATATGATTTAATTAGATTTAGTTTGGGCTTGATTAGATCAAGTTCAATTAGTTTATTGGATAAGCCAAGTGTAAGAAAAAAACTAGTCCTAGTTCAATTAGGACTTGGGTCAACCTAATTTCTAATTTGATTAAAAAATTAAATCAGATTTAAATCTAATTTAATATGATTAAATTAAATTTTTAATTGAGTTAAGACTTATTTTAATTAGATTGATCTTATTTTACTTTGATTTGATTTGAGAAACCAAATTAAAACAAGTCATAAGATAGAATCCTAGTAAGACTAGGATTCCACCTTGCACCACATAAGCCCCCCCCACGTCCTCTCTCTTATTCCACACCAATTGAAGGAACCAGATCTAGGGTTTCAGGGTTAGATCTTGAAACTTTTTCAAGATCATACAGCGGAAGACTAAAATAAATCAAAATTTATTTTCTAAGATCAGAAAATCCCTAGATCTAAGATCCTATTACATGATTATTACATAGCATTAAATCAAAAATTAAAATATATATAAATATAGTATGAACTACATGTTGATCATATCAACATGTTTCTATACTACATCTAATGTATGTATTAAATAATAGATCAGATCTATTACCTTGCAAGTTAGACGCTCTAACCTCGCTGATCCGGGCTTAAGGATGATGTTGCAAGCCGCACACACGTCCGGCCTCTAGGAGTCGTCCACACGAGCCCACGAATCTCGATCAGAAGTCCTGCTTCAGGAAATCAGCACAGTATGCTAGTACTGCGCTGATCCTTCTTTGATGGTTGATCAGGTGCCTCCTTCTTCTTGATTTGGACTCTTCCAAAGATGGAAAGTAGAAGGAGGAGTTTCAGATCTGAGATGCTCTCAGGAAACTCAAGATGGAAGGAGGAAAGATATGAAAATAAAAACCCTAGAAGAAGACCCTCTTCTTCTTCACGTTTTTCTCTCTAGACACCCAAACTTGCGTCTTTTATATCTCCACGACCCAAAGGTATTTATCTCTAATTTTTGGATGTTAGAAAGGTATCTTAAATATATATCTTCCATTAAAATTTAATGAAGAAACTCATCTTATATAGAGAGATATGATAGAGTCCTTGTCTAGGTCAAACACCTAGTCAAGGCTTATCCAAACATGGCAAGTTAAGGGACGCCCAACTCTTGAGCACCTCCTCCATATTTTCATGCATGGATCATAAAAAAGGGTGCATAATGTATACCCTAAAATCCACAAAAATTCCAAAAAAAAATTGGATAAATTCGGTGCAAAATTGAAAGAGTTTTGGATTTCTAAAACTCTATCTCATAGAATTCGAAATCCAAACTTATTCCTTTTAGATTTGATCCAAACCACCTTCCATGTAAGAAAGAAGAAAGAAGACCTTTTGTGAATGTGGGAGAGATCTGGGAGAGGGCTTTTGTCACACAAAATAAGTGGAGATTGGCATTGAATAAGAGAGAGGGCGTGGAGAAGGTTTATGTGGTGCAAGGTGGAATCCTAGTCCTACTAGGATTCTGTCTCATAACTTGTTTTAATTTGGTTTCCCAAACCAAATCAAATCAAAATTAGATCAACCCAATTAAAATAGGTCTTAACCCAATTAAAAATCTAATTTAATCAGATTAAATTATATTTAAATCTGATTTAATTTTCTAATCAAATTAGAAATTAGATTGACCCAAGTCCTAGTTGAACTATGACTAGTTTTTCCTTGCACTTGGCTTATCCAATAAACCAATTGGACTTGATCCAATCAAGCCCAAACCAAATCTAATTAAATTATATTTAATTAGACTTAATCTCATCCCATTGGCTTAATCAAATTAAGCCAATTAGCAATCAAATTGCTAATCGATCCTCCTGCAACACTTGCACTGGGTTAAATATCAATCGTATTGATCATCTAACCCTAGAACGATTCTTAATCGTTGATCAACCATCCGATCAGATCATGAACTCTAATATGTGTGACCTCATAGGTCCGAACCTAAGCCGGTAGCATAGGAATAAATTCCTATACCAATCGAAGTGACCATCTAGCAATGGTACCCGACGACCGGATAGGTCGAATGTGTAGAACAACATCCTTAGAACCCATGCGGATATAGTTTTCATATAATTCATCCCCTTGACCAAAATGATCATAGGATACCCCAGAGTTTAACTATCAACTCTGATCAGGTTGTCCACATTGTATTTCAAAATATCAAATCCATCTGATGGATTACCCTGGCCAAGATTTTGCTAAATTGAAATACAGCGACTCATTCTTCTCAACTCTTGGAGTGGTCAATCCCATCTCGATCACACTCTCACTTCGCAAGTACTTGACTGTGCCCAGAAGCCTTCCATCCCTGAATTAGAAATTCAGTTAGTCCAGTACCAAAGCACAGTGAGTTGCTTGCAAGTCACTGAGGCAATCTCAAGTCTAAGGGACACTTATACCTATATCCCATCAGAGACATTCTCGACAGCAAAATGCTCTGGAGTTGGTCATGTTCAATGATGATGTACCCTTACATCTCACCTGTATGCCATACCAGTGTCTCCACACTCCTTGGTTAAGAGGACAACCAACCCATATGGCCTACAGCGACCTATGCTCGATAGAAGCTGTTGTCCTTATTAACAGCCTATCATTTGGTCGTGAACTGTTTTAAGGACTAATCGATAAATCCTCTCTTTATCGAATCTAAATAGTCCTAAGGACTTCATCATAACAACGGAGTTCATTAGAAGATGAAAGCTTATGATGAAAATGCCAAATATATTTTATTTATTAACAAATCAATTACAATACTTGGTTGCTCAACCGTCAACAGCTAGACGATTGGCTTTTTGGGACACATTTCCCAACACCAATCCCCTCTTATTTTGTGCGATAAAAGCCCTCTCCCAGGTATTTCCCACATCCAAAAGGCTTCCTCTCTTCTTTCATACATGGAAAGTGGTTGTGGATCAAATCAAAGTAGGAATAAGTTTGGATTTTAAATTCTATGAGATAGAGTTTTAGAAATCCAAAACTCTTTCCTTTTTGTATTGAATTTATTCAATTTTTTTTAATATTTTCATGGATTTTAGGGCACATATTATGTATCCTTTGTTGGTGGTCCATGTATGAAAATAAGGAGGAGGAGCCCAAGAGTTGGGCACCCCTTATCTTGCCATGTTTGGATAAGCCTTGACTAGGTATTTGACCTAGACAAGGACTCTATCATATCTCTCTCTATAAAATGAGTTTCTTTATGAAATTTTTGAAGAACATATAAATTTGAGAGACCTTTGAGGTATCCAAAAATCAGAGAGAAATACCTTTGGTTTGTGAAGATATAATAGACACAAGACAGGGTGTCGAGGAGAGAGTAAAAAGAAGAAGAGGGTCTTCTTCTAGGGTTGTTAGTTTCATCTCTTTCCTTCCTTCATCTTGAGTTTTCTAAGAGCATCTCAGATGTAAAACTCCTCCTTCTACTTTTCATCTTTAGAAGAGTCCAAATCAAGAAGAAGGAGGTACCGATCAACCATCGAAGAAGGATCAATGCAGTACTAGCATACTATGCTGATTTCCTGAAGCAGGACTTCTGATCGAGATTCGTGGGCTCATGTGGATGACTCCTATAGACCGGACATGTGTACGGTTTGCAACATCATCCTCAAGCCCAGATCAGCAAGGTTAGAATGTCTAACTTGCAAGGTAATAGATCTGATCTATTGTTTAATACATACATTAGATGTAGTATAAAAACATGTTGATATGATCAACATGTAGTTCATGCTCTATATATTTTAATTTTTAATTTAATGCTATGTAATAATTATGTAATAAAATCTTATATCTAAGAATTTTCTAATTTTAAAAAATAAATTTTGATTTATTTTAGTCTTTCGCTGCCTGATCTTGAAAAGTTTCAAGATCTAACCCTGAAATCCTAGATCTGGTTCCTTCAATTGGTATCAGAGTCAGGTTATTTATTATATGATTATTTATACATACTTAGATTATTTTTTAAGTTAGATCTAATTTATAATCTGATTATTAAATCTAAAACTAAAATTTTAGATCAATCACGAACTGCAAGGTTGTCCTGTTGTAAGGTTTATCCCTTACAGTGCAAAGGTTGTCCTAGTTCATGTAGATCTATCTTTAATCATTAATTTGTTAGATATAACTTAGATTAAATTTATAATTTATTAGATTTAAAATTTATTTAAATCTGAAATAAAATCTCTTTATTAATAATTTTTGTGCAAAAAAATTATTTAAAGTTGAAATTGTTTCAATTACATGAACCTGTTTAGATTAGATTTAAAGTAGTTTCATGTTTATTTTATTTGCATCTTGGTTATGAATCAAATATGCAATATGGTTGGTAGAACCATATTGTAAAATTATTTTACAAACATGAAAATTATTTTCGAAAAGCCGAACCGAATCCTCAGTCTAAAACTTAATTAAGAATTAAGAAGTTGTTTGATTAGGTTCTAGGATTGTGAATTGAAGAACCTAAGACACAAACCATAACACATTGGGTTAATGGGTTAGTGAGTTTTAGATCCATTAATTGGGTTAGACCTATGGTTAGATTAAAGATAGACTTAATTAGAGAATTGACTAAATCTAATCAATTGTTGTCTTAGATTAGGTCAAAGATTTCTCTGGATCAATTACAATAGTTGTAATTGGTCAAGTCCATGTCTTTAACGAGAACCAAATGGACTTAATTCTTGGCTAAGCGGTCTAGCATGAACTGTTAGGTTAATCTAATCAAAACTAATTAAATCAGTTGGTGTCTAAGGTAAACTAGACCGGTGGTTTTTAATTGGGAGCCCGCTTACCTGATCATTTTTGATGGTGTCTAAAGCAAGCTTTGGTCGACCCTCCCACTGATCGAACTTACCTGGTCTCTTGGTGAAATTATATTTTGATTGGATCACTTGACTATTCAAGCTAACCCATGTCAGCTAGGTAAATTAGTGTGACTGATTTAGGTGCTCCTAGACCGGCCCTTTTAATGGTCTCCCTTAAGTTGACTTGGTGAAGCCAGTGGAAGGATCATGATAAGCTGGTTCATCTGACCTCATCCTCTAAATCATTTAAATCTTCTAAAATTATTAGATCCTTAAAATAACAAAGTAATGGAGATAACTAAGTCATAGCCTTCCATTAAGGTGTTTGATAATGAGTCTATTAACTCAATAATCATTGCAGACCCAAAGACTTGATGCTTGTTGACTAATAGAATTATCACTCATCATATGACGACTTGAAAGTATCTCTCTAATGGTGGTTAGGTGAGCCAACCAAAGTTGGACTTAATCATTCGTTGGTTAGATGCACCAAGTATGGTCATATTAATAGTTGGATCTAACTGGATCCTTACAGTGGAGGCCAAAGCCTTCTGATTAGATTTTTGGGGCCTAATTAAAATTACTAAAAATTATTTAGAGAAACAATTGGTTATGAACCTACCCTTAGATCTACATGGGTTGGCCAACCAAAGTTGGGCTTGTGTGCAGTCTAAGTGGATTCTAATACCCACTAAGGAATTAGGGTAATTCTTCGAATTGGAGGTAGAAGCTACCAATTCGAATAAAATAGTGAAAAAAATCTTTTGATTAAAGTCCAAATCTTTAGGTTTAATGAATCAATTACTAATTAAGTTATGATTTTCCTTTGAGCAGATATGGCCATTTTTCTATCGCTCTGATCATTGTTGGACAATGATAAGTTGGTGGGACCCAACTTTGGTGGTTGGTATCGAAAGTTGAAGATAGTCCTGGAGCATGAACGGATCCTATATATGATAATGGATCCTACACCTGAGGAGCCAGCTGTCAATGCATGTGGAACAGTCAGAAACACTTACTAGAAGTGGCTCATGTTGTGATCCAGGTAGTGTGCCCAAGGCCCAGGGGACCAAGGCTAAGGCCAAGATCCATCATTCATGAGGGCTTCATGGAGGCTCTAGGACTAGTTGGGCCCTAGGTTGAAAGGCTGTGGGCCTTTCGGGTTCTTGAGGTCTAGGTTATGTGGGCCTCAAGGGATCAACTCTTTATGGGCCAGGTCTGGGCCCAGGATAGGTGAGATTAGGTCGAGTCATGGGTGTACATGGGCTTGGGTTAACCTAATCTCCCATAGAGTTGGTCAAGGGAGTTTTGGGTTTGGGTCACTTGACCCTGTGTTTATATATACATGCACTGTATAGGTTTGATTAAGCCAAGGAATACGAAAATCCTTTCTCCCAAGTCTCTCTCTCTCTTCTCCCTCTCTCTCCAGCTATTCTCCATGCTCCAGGAGCAAGAAACCCTAGGGTTTCTTGCCGCCAGGTCCATAGAAGGCAGGAAAAGCAGTGGAGGCGCTAGGGTTTTGAGCCCCTCTCCCTTTGTGCCGCCAACCATATTGCCTCTCCCTCTCTTGCAGCCACCCAAATATCAAGTCCAGGACTTGGAATCTTTTGCTACAAGGTTGGTACAAGTTTCTCTCAGATCTGGAGTTGATCTGAGGTCGTTTGAGGCACGGATGAGATCTCCATCAACAGATCTATAGGAAAGGCTGCAGCAGGACAGATCTGCAAGGTCTGGTTCTATCTACCTTCTTCCCTATTTAGAACATCTTGATTTGAGATCTACAAATTAGAAGACCTCGGTCCAGGCCTGATCTGATTGGGTACCAGATCTTGGATTTTTTAGAGGTGATCTTAGAGGTGTTCTTCATCTGGAACGAAAGGCTGATGAAGAAGACAGCAACTAGGCTGATTTCGTCAAGGGCCTTCAATCGAGTCCAGAAGTCTCCAGATTTGTTCATTGCTGGTTTTGCTACACCCAAGGTCTATGGGAGGAGCGGGATCATGCTCCAATAGTTGGTATCAGAGCCACAGTGGTGAGGAAGTGGTTCCAAGCACGTAAAGTTAAAGATCCCTAGTGCTGAAATTTTTCAGCAAGGTACCATCAAGGTATATTCTACACTTCTTGATTTTATATTGCTTGTTTGGCTTGGATCCAGTCATGGGCAGCAATATGAAGGTTAATTTGAAAAAATTTGATGGCAAAAAAAATTTTTTCATGTGGAAAATCTGGGTGGAGGATCTTCTGGTGTAAGCAGAACTGGATCAGGCTTTGGATGAGAAGCCTGAGGGAATAACAGATAGACAGTGGGCATCTTGGAGAAGAAAGCATGCTCGATGATCAGAGGATGTTTGGCAAATGCGGTGTTGTATTCGGTGCTGGAAGAAAAGACCCCAAAGGGCCTTTGGTCAAAGTTGCACACCATATATATGGAGAAGAATATGTGCAACAAGCTAATACTGAAGAAGAGGTTGTACAGTCTTCAGATGCAGGAGGGATCTGATGTGACACATTCAGAGGTTTGACCAGTTGTGCACAGAGTTGATGAATATCGAGGTAAAGCTGGATGAGGAGGATAAGTCTCTGTTGCTTTTGTGTTCGCTGCCAGGATCATATGACTTTTTGGTGACTACACTGCTCTATGGCAAGGAGACTCTGGAATATGAGGATATGGTCTCGGTGCTGAGGTCTAATGAGCAAAGAAAAAAGTTGATCAGAGATCGAGCTCCCCAGGAGGGTTTGGTAGTAGGGGAGAGGATAGATAGAGGCAGAGGCAGAAGCAAGTCCAGGGGGCGGTCCAAGTCCAGGAAGGGAAAGAAAGAGATGAAATGCTTCAAGTGCAACGAGTTCGGGCACTTCAAGCGAGAATGTCCACTATGGAAGAGCAAGAAGGGAGAAAGAAGTGGCTCAGAATCAGTGAGTGCAGTTGCTGGGCAGCAGGTGGAGGATGATCTACTTGTGGTATCAGATGGTCACAGGCATTACACAGAGGAGTGGACACTAGACTCTGCGTGCTCACATCACTACACACCACACAGGTCTTGGTTTGCGACATACACCAAGACAGATGAGGGATCAGTGACTCTAGGCGACAATCATCCTTGCAAGGTGGCTGGGATAGGGATAGTCAGGGTGAGGATGTTTGATGGGATTGTGAAGACATTGACAAATGTAAAGCACGTTCCGGAGCTGGAAAAGAATCTGGTGTCACTAGGCTACTTGGAGCATAGTGGATACAGCTTCAGCAGTAGGGCTAGAAGCGGAGTATTAAACATCTCCAATGGAGCTATGGTGGTGATGAGAGGCAGGAGGTTGGACAATAACCTCTATCGCATGGAGGGATCTGTGGTGACCGGAGAGTCTGATGCAGCAGCTGCAGCACAGGACCAGCAGGGGGCTTACAGGATGTGGCACTACCGCCTAGGCCACATGGGTGACAAGGGGCTGAGGGAGTTGAGCAGGAGAGGACTCATCTTTGATCTAGAGGATGGTGCTACATGGGAGATCTATGAGCCTTGCCAGATGGGAAAGCAGAGGAGAGTTCAGTTCAACATTAGTACAACCCGCAGTGCAGCCCCTCAGGAGTTAGTACACACGGATGTGTGGGGACCAGCCTCAGTTTTAGCTAGGAATGGGGCCAGATACTTCATGACCCTGATTGATGATTTCTCAAGAAAATTTTGGATTTACTTTATGAGAGAGAAGTCAGAGGTCTTCAACAAGTTCAAGATCTGGAGAGCTGAGGTGGAGAAGGAGCAGGGGAGAAGCGTGAAGTGTCTGAGGTCAGACAATGGCGGGGAGTACACCAGCAGAGAGTTCTAGGACTACTGTGAGGAGTGTGGGATCAGGAGACACTTCTCAGTTAAGGGGACTCCACAGCAGAATGGGGTGGCCGAGAGGATGAACAGAACACTTCTGGAAAAGGCACAATGCATGAGGCTGCAGGCAGGGCTTCCAAAGGCGTTCTGGGTTGACACAGTTGACGCAGCGGGTTACTTGGTCAATCGGTCACCTCACACCAGGTTGGATGGCAGGCTTTCAGAGGAGGTGTGGTCTGGGAGGACAGTTGGGCTGGGCCATCTATGGGTATTTGGGTGCACGGCCTATGTGCACATTGGAGCTGGTGAGCGGAGCAAGCTAGACGCCAAATCACGCAAGACGGTGTTTCTAGGCTATCCGCAAGGAGTTAAGGGATACAGGCTGTGGGATCCCTTGGAAAAGAAGGTCATCATTAGTTGAGATGTGACTTTTGATGAGGAGTCAGTCCTACGGAGGCGAGCAGGCATGGAGGAGTAGCAAGAGCAGGAGGAGGTCCAGTAGGGCACTGCTGGACAGCTTACCTCTTTGATTTTGCCTCTTGCAGGTATGGGAGGACATGACATTCAGGTGGAGAACCTACCTAAGGTGTCTCTACAGGTGGAGAGGACTCAGACAAATGATCGAGGCGAAGAGGTCTAGTAGGAGCGAGCTGGACCGAGGACTGATATCGGTGTTGCCCTACACAAGCCCAAGAGGACCATCAGGCAACCAGACCGATATGGCTTCGAGGAGATGCTGTCATATGCCCTGGTGATAGTGAATGGAGATCCATATATGTATCAGGAGGCTATTGAGAGCCAGGACAGAGAGTGGTGGGTCCAGACGATGTCCGAGGAGATACAGTCTCTCCACCAGAACCAGACGTGGCGATTGGTGCAGTTGCCACAGGGGAAGAGGCCCATTGGCTGCAAATGGGTCTACAGTCGCAAGGAAGGGCCTTCAGAGTAGGGAGGTATCAGATTCAAGGTGAGGTTAGTGGCCAAGGGATACTCCCAGAAGGAAGGCATCGACTTCAGCGAGGTCTTCTCTCCCATCGTCAGACATACTTCCATCAGAGTGTTGCTGAACATTGTAGCAGCTCAGGATTTAGAGCTGGAGCAGATGGATGTCAAGATGGCGTTCTTCCATGGGCATTTGGAGGAGAGGATTTACATGGAGCAGCCACCCAGTTTCAGGGATCCAGAATCAGAGGGAAAGGTTTGTTTGTTGCAGAAGTCGCTGTACGGGCTGAAGCAGTCACTGAGGCAATGGTACAAGCGGTTCGACTCCTATGTGCGCAGCATTGGACTTTTCAGGTGCGAGTTTGATCCCTGTGTTTATGTTCAGTCTCTTGAGGATGGTTCTAGGGTGTTCCTACTCTTGTATGTGGATGACATGCTTATAGGATGAAAGAGTAGGAAGGTTGTGCAGGATCTGAAGGCATCCTTATCTCGGAAGTTTGAGATGAAGGATTTGGGCCCTGCAAGGAAGATCCTAGGCATGAAGATTTTCAGAGACTGAGCTCGGAGGGTGCTGCATTTATCTCAGGGGGGCTACATACAGAAGGTCTTAGAGAGGTTCGGGATGAAGGGAGCAAAGCCAACGGAGCTGCCACTTGCCGGTCACTTCAGACTCTCGAAGACCATGGCACCACAGACTGAGGTGGAGGCTCAGGAGATGGAGACGGTTCCTTATGCTTCAGGAGTTGGGAGCTTGATGTATGCGATGGTCTGTTGTAGGCCAGACATCGCTCATGCAGTGAGTCAGGTTAGTAGGTTCATGGCGCAGCCTGGCAGGGAGCACTGGAGAGCTCTGAAGTGGATATTCAGATACCTGGCGGGTTCGATTGGAGTTGGCGTCTACTACGAATAGCGAGGAGGTGCAGTGGGATACTCTGACATATCCAGGAAGGCTCAGGGGCTGATTGGCGGTTATGTAGATGCAGACTTCGTGGAGATGTGGATACCCGGAGGTCTACGACAGGCTTCATGTTTAGCCTGTATGGAGGTCCTATTTCTTGGAGATCGAGTCTGCAGCCTATCACGGTCCTATCCACTACAGAGGCAGAATACATCGGGCTGACAGAAGTAGCTAAGGAGGCAATTTGGCTGAAGGGTTTGTTGACGGAGATGGGCCTTATTCAGGAGGCCATTAGAGTGCACTGTGACAACCAGAGTGCACTTCTATTAGCACAGAACTCAGTCTATCATGCAAGGACAAAGCACATCAACATTCGGTATCATCAATCAGGGAGCTTGTGGAGGATGGCAAGGTGGAGCTGGTAAAGGTACACACCAAGGAGAACCCAGCTGATGCACTTACGAAGGTACTTCCACGGGATAACTTTCAGAGATGTGTTGAGCTGATTCGGCTGATGGACAGAGTGGAGCTGGTTGAGGCCTTGGAACACCAAGGTGGAGATTGTTGTAATCCAGATGGTGTGCCCAAGGCCCAGGGGACCAAGGCTAAGGCCAAGGTCCATCATTCATGAGGGCTTCATGGAGGCTCTAGGGCTAGTTAGGCCCTAGGTTGAAAGGTTGTGGGCCTTTCGGGTTCTTGAGATCTAGGTTATGTGGGACTCAAGGGACCAACTCTTTATGGGCCAGGTCTGGGCCCAGGATAGGTGAGATTAGGTCAAGTCATAGGTGTACATGGGCTTGGGTTAACCTAATCTCCCATAGAGTTGGTCAAGGGAGTTTTGGGTTTGGGTCGCTTGACCCTGTGTTTATATATACATGCACTGTATAGGTTTGATTAAGCCAAGGAATACGAAAAATCTTTCTCCCAAGTCTCTCTCTCTCTTCTCTCTCTCTCTCCAGCTATTCTCCATGCCCCAGGAGCAAGAAACCCTAGGGTTTCTTTCCGCCAGGTCCATAGAAGGCAGGAAATGCAGGGGAGGCGCTAGGGTTTTGAGCCCCTCCTCCTTTGTGCCGCCAATCATATTGCCTCTCCCTCTCTTGCAGCCACCCAAACATTAGGTTCCAATACTCAAATCTCTTGCTACAAGGTTGGTACAAGTTTCTCTCAGATCTAGAGTTGATCTGAGGTCATTTGAGGTGTGGGTGAGATCTCCATCAACAGATCTACAGGAAAGGCTGCAGCAGGACAGATCTGCAAGGTCTGGTTCTATCTACCTTCTTCCCTATATAGAACATCTTGATTTGAGATCTATAAATTGGATGACCTCCGTCCATGCCTGATCTGGTTGGGTACCAGATCTTAGATTTTTTAGAGGTGATCTTAGAAGCGTTCTTCATCTGGAATGAAAGGCTGACGAAGAAGACAGCAACCAGACTGATTTCATCAAGGGCCTTCAATCGAGTTCAGAAGTCTTCAGATTTGTTTGTTGCTGGTTTTGCTACACCCAAAGTCCATGGGAGGAGCTGGGATCGTGCTCCAATAGCTCAGTGATCGGATCACAGTGTGCTGTATCATGCTGGCTGCCATGAGTGATGAGTTCAGTCATAGATTCGAGATGGCTTAGCCAAAGGACATGTTTCAAGTGTTGGAAGATGTCATTGGCACACCTGATGATGTGGAGAGGCATAAGACTAGTTGTGCCATCTTCAACATCAAAATGCAGGATGGTGCCTCTGTCACTGATCATGTATTATACATGATCGAGTTGATGGAATGATTGAGCAAGCTTGGCTTTCCCTTGTATGAGCAGCTTGGGAAGGATGCAATACTAAACTCGCTGCCCAAGTCTTATCTCTCATTCCTCACTCATTATAGAATGACAAAGCCTGAAGTGAACTACCATGGATTACTGGGGTTGCTTCAGAACTTTGAGAAGGATCACCAACTCCACAAGGAGTCGGTGAACTTAGTGGGAGGTTCATCTTCTGGTTCTCGACCCTTTAAAAAAAGAGAAAAAGAACAAGAAGAAGAAAGTGAAAAAGGTGCAAGTTCAGGCTGGGGCATCAGTGCAGGACCAGACCAAAAAGATCAAGCCTGATAAGAGTCAAGCTGAATGCTTCTTTTGTAAGAAGCGGGAGCACTAGAAGAGAAACGGTCCTCAGTACATTACCTCCCTGGACCCGAACAGGTAGAGAAAGCAGCAAGTTATTGCTGGACAAGATATTTATATGATAACTCCTTGCAATTTCTCTATTTGTGATATAATTGACTGGGTATTGGATACCGGTAGCCCTTACCATATTTGCAATTCGTTACAGGGGTTGCAGGTCAGTAAGAGATTTGAGCAAGGCGAGAGGTTCTTGAATGTTGGAGATGGAAGACCAGTTCTAGTTTTAGTATTAGAAATCTTAAAACTTGTATTTGAATCCCATATCATTATTCTTAATGATTGTCATTTCTGTCCCAGCTTCTTTTTAAATATCATTTCTGTAGGCCTTCTGGCCAAAAATGATTATGAAATTTCAATAAAGAAACAAGTTTGTAATATCATTATGAATGGTGTTACTATTTTTTATGGATATTTGAACAATGGTGTGTATATGTTATCACAACCAGTTAATGTAGTCTATTCAACTGGCAAGCACCCTAGATTAGATAGTGTGTCAGATATCTACTTATGGCACTATAGGCTAGGTCATATAAACAAGAATAGAATAAACAGGTTGACTCAAGAGGAAATCCTCGAAGTCAGTGATTGTGAATCACTTCCAACCTGTGAGTCCTGTCTTCTTGGTAAAATGATCAAGTCATCTTTTACTGAAAAAAGTGAGAGAGCTATTGAGCTTTTGGGCCTAGTACATACTGATGTATGCGGGCCCATGAGCACAAGTGCTAGAGATGGATATTTCTACTTCATAACTTTCATGGATGATCTATCCAGATATGGATATGTCTATCTGATGAAACATAAGTCAGATTCATTTGAAATGTTCAAACGATTCCGAAGTGAAGTAGAAAAACAAACTAGGAAGAGTATTAAAACTCTTCGATCTGATCGAGGAGGAGAATATCTTTCTAGTGAGTTTCTCACATATCTAAGAGAGAATGGGATTCTCTCTCAATGGACTCCCTCAGGAATACCACAGCATAATGGTGTGTTTGAAAGGAGAAATCAGACTCTGTTAGATATAGTCCGATCCATGATGGCTTTTGCCAGCTTGTCGATATCCTTCTGGGGATATGCACTCGAATCGGCCTGTTATTTGTTAAATAGGGTTCCAAGTAAGTCTGTAATTAAGACTCCATATGAGATATGGATAGGACGTAAGCCAGCACTTTCACACCTTAGGGTCTGGGGGTGCCCAGCCTATGTCAAAAGATTAGTCATAGACAAACTTGGACCTAGGTCTTACAAATGCACATTCATCGGGTACCCCAAAGAGATCAAAGGATATTTTTTCTACCATGCTGATGAACAAAAGATGTTCGTTAGCCTTAAGGAAATCTTTTTAGAAAAGGAGTTCCTTGGTGAAGGAACCGTTGCCTTTAAGGTTGAACTTGATGAAGTTCAACGGGTAGAAGGACTGACACCAATAGTTGAACCTGAGTCGGATTTGATTAGATCAGATCCAGAGCCTAATGTACCTGCACCATTAAGACGATCTGATAGAGTACCGCATCAGCCGGACAGATACTATGGTTTCTTGATCCAAGATGGTGATCCCATCGAACTCGATGAAAATGATGAGGATCCGATCACCTATATGGATGCAATACAGAGACCTAATTTTGAGAAATGGCTTGAAGTCATGAAATCCAAAATGGAGTCCATGAAGGTCAACAATGTATGGACATTGGTTGACCCACCTGAAGGGGTTAAACCTATTGGGTGTAAATGGGTGTTCAAAAGGAAAAATAGTACAGACGGAAAGGTGGAGACCTATAAAACCCATCTGGTTGCCAAGGGATATCATCAATGTTATGGTATTGACTATGATGAGATATTTTCTCCTATGGCAATGCTCAAATTCATTCAGATAATGCTTGCAATAGCTATCCATCTGGATTATGAGATCTGGCAAATGAATGTAAAGACAACTTTTCTGAATGGAGAGCTGACCGAAGAGGTGTATATGACACAACCTGAGGAGTTTACATCCATAGATGAGTCCAAGGTGTGCAAGCTTCAGAGATCTATTTATAGATTGAAGCAAGCTTCTCGGAGTTGGAACATGCATTTTGATAAGGTGATCAAAATGTATGGCTTCGTTAAGAATGGAGAAGAGCCCTGCATCTATAAATGGACAAATGATCCAGTTGTGGTATTCCTTATTTTGTACGTGGATGACATTCTCTTAATCAGGAATGACATCTCCGTACTACAGGGAATAAAAGTTTGGTTGTCATCACAGTTCTCCATGAAGGACTTGGGTGAAGCATCCTACATCCTAAGGATGAAGATCTATAGGGATGATCTAAAAAGATGCTTGGGTTATCCCAGTCCACGTACATAGATACTGTGCTGAAGAGGTTCAACATGGAGAATTTCAAGAAGGGCTATCTACTGATAGGCCATGAAATTTTTTCCTCTAAGAAGGATTGTCCAACAACTCCTGAAGAGAGAGCGTATGAGTAGAGTCCCATATGCTTCGGTCGTGGGATCTATCATACATGCCATGACATGTACAAGACCAGATGTGGCATACTCACTAAAAATAGTGAGTAGATACCAATCTGATCCTAGAGAAAACTACTGAAAAGTGGTTAAAGCCATCCTTAAGTATTTGAGAAATACTAAGGATCAATGGTTGGTTTATGGCGAGTCAGATCTGCAACTTGTGGGGTTCACAGACTCCAGCTTTCAATCTGACAATGATGACAGTAGAAGCATGTCAGATTATATATTTACTCTGAATAGTAGAGCTATCTGCTGGAAGAGTTCCAAGCAGCATACTGTGGCAGACTCTGTTTGTGAGGTGGAGTACATTACAGCATTGGATGCCGCGAAGGAAGCTCTGTGGCTGAGAAAATTCATCATCGAGCTTGGAGTAGCACCCTCCCTCGATGGTTCGATCCTACTCTACTATGACAGCACTGATGCCATAGCTCAGGCGAAGGAACCCAAAGCACACCAGCGGATGAAGCACATTTTGTGCCGCTTTCACCTGATCCGAGAGATCGTGGATCGAGGTGACGTCGACCTTCAGAAGATCAATGGAAAGGAGAACCTGGCCGACCCCTTCACTAAAGCCCTGGCAATAAAGGAGTTCGACAACTACAAGTCAAAGATGGGTATTAGATACTGTGCCAAGTGGCTTTAGGATAAGTGGGAGTTGTTAGAAAATATGTCCCAAAAGTCAATCATCAAGCTGTTGACAGTTGAGCAACCAAGCATTGTAATTGATCTGTTAATAAATAAAATATATTTGATATTTTTATCATAAGCTTTCATCTTCTAATGAACTCCATTGTTATGATGAAGTCCTTAGGACTATTCAGATTCATAAAGAGAGGATTTATCGATTAGTCTTTAAAACTGTTCACGACCAAATGATAGGCTGTTAATAAGAACGACAACTTCTATCGAGCATAGGTCACTATAGACTATATGGGTTGGTTGTCCTCTTAACCAAAGAGTGTGGAGACACTGGTATGGCATATAGGTGAGATGTAAGGGTACATTGTCATTGAACGTGACCAACTCCAGAGCATTCTACTGTCGAGAATGTCTCTGATAGGATATAGGTATAAGTGTTCCTTAGACCTGAGATCACCTCAATGACTTGCAAGCAACTCATTGTGCTATGGTACTGGACTAACTGAATTTCTAATTCAGTGACGGAAGGCTTCTGGGCATAGTCAAGTACTTGCGAAGTCAGAGTGTGATCGAGATGGGATTGACCACTCCAAGAGTTGGAGAAGAATGAGTCACTGTATTTCAATTTAGCAAAATCTTAGCCAGGATAAACCATCAGATAGATTTGATATTTTGAAATACAATGTGGACAACCTGATCAAAGTTAACAGTTGAACACTGAGGTATCCTATGATCATTTTGGTCAAGGGGATGAATTATATGGAAACTATATCCATATGGGTTCTAAGGATGTTGTTCTACAAATTCGACCTATTCGATCATCGGGTACCATTGCTAGATGGTCACTTCGATTGGTACAAAAATTTATTCCTATACTACCGGCTTAAGTTCGGACCTATGAGGTCACACACATTAGAGTTCATGATCCGATCGGATGGTTGATCAATGATTAAGAATTATTCTAGGGTTAAATGATCAATATGATTGACATTTAACCTAGTGCAAGTGTCGTAGGAGGATCGATTAGCAATTCGATTGCTAATTGGCTTAATTTGATTAAGCCAATGGGCTGAGATTAAGTCTAATTGAATATGATTTAATTAGATTTGATTTGAGCTTGATTAGATCAAGTCCAATTAGTTAATTGGATAAGCCAAGTGCAAGGAAAAAACTAGTTCTAGTTCAATTAGGACTTGGGTTAACCTAATTTCTAATTTGATTAAAAAATTAAATTAGATTTAAATCTAATTTAATCTGATTAAATTAATTTTTAATTAGGTTAAGACCTATTTTAATTGGATTGATCTAATTTTGGTTTGATTTGATTTGAAAAACCAAATTAAAACAAGTCATAAGATAGAATCATAGTAAGACTAGGATTCTACCTTGCGCCACATAAGCCCCCCATGCCCTCTCTCTTATTCCATGCCAATCTCCTCTTATTTTGTGCGACAAAAGCCCTCTCCCAGGTCTTTCCCACATCCAAAAGGCTTCCTCTCTTCTTTCATACATGGAAAGTGGTTGTGGATCAAATCAAAGTAGGAATAAGTTTGGATTTCAAATTCTATGAAATAGAGTTTTAAAAATCCAAAACTCTTTCCTTTTTGCATCGAATTTATCCAAATTTTTTTTGATATTTTTATGGCTTTTAGGGAACACATTCTGCATCCTTTGCTGGTGGTTCATGCATGAAAATAAGGAGGAGGAGCCCAAGAGTTGGGCACCCCTTATCTTGCCATGTTTGGATAAGCCTTGACTAGGTATTTGACCTAGATAAGGACTCTATCATATCTCTCTCTATAAAATGAGTTTCTTCATGAAAGTTTTGGAGAACATATAGATTTGAGAGATCTTTGGGGTACCCAAAAATTAGAGAGAAAGACCTTTGGATTGTGAAGATATAATATACACAAGACAGGGTGTCTAGGAGAGAGTAAAGAGAAGAAGAAGAGGGTCTTTTTCTAGGGTTGTTAGTTTCATCTCTTCCCTTCCTCCATCTTGAGTTTTCTGAGAGCATCTCAGATGTAAAACTCCTCCTCCTACTTTTTATCTTTGGAAGAGCCCAAATCAAGAAGAAGGAGGTACCTGATCAACCATCGAAGAAGGATCAGCGTAGTACTAGCATATTGTGCTGATTTCCTGAAGCAAGATTTTTGATCAAGATTCGTGGGCTCGTGTGGATGACTACTAGAGACCGAACGTATGTGCGGTTTGAAACATCTTTCTCAAGCCCAGATCAGCAAGGTTAGAACGTCTAACTTGTAAGGTAATAGATCTGATCTATTGTTTAATACATACATTAGATGTAGTATAGAAACATGTTGATATGATCAATATGCAGTTCATGCTCTATATATTTTAATTTTTGATTTAATTCTATGTAATAATCATATAATAGGATCTTAGATCTAGAGATTCTCTGATTTTGAAAAATAAATTTTGATTTATTTTAGTCTTCTGCTGCCTGATCTTGAAAAAGTTTCAAGATCTAACCCTGAAACCCTAGATCTGGTTCCTTCACCACCAGCAAAGGGCGCATATCATGTGCCATAGAAGCCATGGAAATCTTAAAAAAAATTTGGGTAAAATCAGTGCCATAAGGAAAGAGTTTTGGTTTCCTAAAACTCTATCTCAAAGAATTTGAAATCCAAACTAATTCTTACTTTAACTTGGTCCACAACCACATTCCATGTATGAGAGAAAGAGAAAAAAGTTTTGGGTATACATGAAGACCTGGGAGAGAGGGTTTTGTCACACAAAATAAGAGAGAGTAGGCATGAGATAAGAGAGAGTGGGCGTGGGGGCTAAGATGGTGCAAGGTGGAATCCTAGTCTTACTAGGATTCAATCTATGACTTATTCAAATTTGATTTCTCAAACTAAATCAAACCAAAATCAAATCAACCTAATTAAAATAGGTCTTAACCCAATTAAGAGCTTAATTTAATCAGATTAAATTAAATTTAAATCTGATTTAATTTTTTAATCAAATTAGAAATTAGGTTGACCCAAGTCCTATTTGAACTAGGACTAGTTTTTTCTTGCACACTTGGCTTATCCAATAAGCCAATTGGACTTGATCCAATCAAGCTCAAACTAAATTTAATTAAATTATATTTAATTATACTTAATCTCAACTCTTTAACTTAATCAAATTAAGCCAATTAGCAATCAAATTACTAATCGATCCTCCTGTAACACTTGTACTAAGTTAAATATCAATCGTATTGATCGTTTAACCCTAGAACGATTCTTAATCGTTGATCAACTATCCGATCGGATCGTGAACTCTAATGTGTGTGACCTCATAGATTCAAACCTAAGCTGATAGTATTAGAATAAATTTTTGTACCAATCGAAGTGACCATCTAACAATGGTACCCGACGGCTGGATAGGTCGAATATGGAGAACAACATCCTTAGAACCCATGCAGATATAGTTTCCATATAATTCATCTCCTTGACCAAAATGCTCATAGGACACCTCAGAGTTCAACTATCAACTCTGATTAGGTTGTACACATTGTATTTTAAAATATCAAATTCATCTGATGGATTATCCTGACCAAGATTTTGCTAAATTGAAATACAGCGACTCATTCTTCTCCAACTCTTAGAGTGATCAATCCCATCTTGATCATACTCTGACTTTGCAAGTACTTGACTATGCCCAAAAGCCTTCCATCACTGAATTAGAAATTCAGTTAGTCCAGTCTCAAAGCACAGTGAGTTGCTTGCAAGTCACTGAGGTGATCTTAGGTCTAAGGGACACTTATACCTATATCCCATCAGAGACATTCTCGACAGCAGAATGCTCTGGAGTTGGTCATGTTTAATGATGATGTACCCTTACATCTCACTTGTATGCCATACCAATGTCTCCACACTCCTTGGTTAAGAGGATAACCAACTCATATGGCCTACAGCGACCTATGCTCGATAGAAGCTGTCATCCTTATTAACAGCTTATCATTTAGTCGTGAACTGTTTTAAGGACTAATCGATAAATCCTCTCTTTATCAAACCTAAATAGTCCTAAGGACTTCATCATAACAACAGAGTTCATTAGAAGATAAAAATTTATGATGAAAATGCCAATATATTTTATTTATTAACAAATCAATTACAATACATGGTTGCTCAACCATCAACAGGTTGACGATTGGCTTTTGGGACATATTTCTCAACAATCTTGGGCATGAGCTTTTGGTCGGCCATTAGATGGCTCCTTGGATGGATAAGCTTTTGATCAAGATAGACTTGATCTTATCAAAACCCTAGCCACCTACTTCATCCATGCACCACTTGGACTAGGAGTCCAAGGGGTTAAGGTATGTTAAATACCTTGCATGCCATTTATCTTCTAGTTTTTCCATGCCTAAAAGTAGATTGGAACCTCCAATAATGGCCCTTGAATGGCCATGAAGCACTGATCAAAGGTGGAGAAGAGCGGCGCCAATGTGAAGCTTTGCGACTCCTCAGAAAAACACCAAAAAATTTTCTCCGAAGAATCCTTCTGCATGAAGCAACTTTTGGTTCAATTTCTCGATGTTTGACACTTATCCCAAACCTTCTAATAAGCGTGAGAAATGTGGGGAGGCATGAGATATTATGATGGAGCATGAGACATCGGTTGGATGGAGTGCGAGATGGCACCTAAGACATCTGGTCACCAACTATAAAAGGGTTGGTGCGTCGAGGTATTCAATCCATCCAAAAATCTTTCTTACATAAGTGATAAGTACCATAAATATGTTAATAAAAGCATCAATTTATTGAATAATTTATCTTTATTCTTTAAGAATTGATGCTTTTATTTATCTTTTGCAGGAAAGATGATCGCTAATGCAAAGAGCTCGACTTGTAGATTCAAAAGAAGAAAATTTGGAGCAAATCAGACTCAATTTGGACACCGAATGAAGATCCGAAGTCAAAAAAAAAGAAAAATAAAAATAAAATAAAAAATAAAAGGAAGAAAAACCTACAAAGGAAGAAAATTTGGAGCAAATCAGACCCAATTTGGACCCTGAATGAAGATCCGAAGTCAAAAGAAAAATAAAATAAAATAAAATAAAAAAATAAAAAGAAGAAAAACCCAATGGGTCGGCCCATTTGATCGTGTGGTCCACGCACGGTTCACAACCCAAAATTCATCGGTCGGTCCACCATCGGTCCACGAAAGTAGTGGCCAATCTAGCATTGGTTCATAGACTAGTGTGCATCGGGTCTGCACACGGTCCATTAGCATAGTGCCGGTGGCTTTTTATCATGACGTATGCAGGCGTGCGGGCAGCCTGGCGGGTTCGTGCGGTGTGGGTTTCGGGTTCGGTGGCATTGCATGCAAGTCTGCAAGCGTGAAGGCTGATTTTTGCTGCTATTTTGTGCGGGCTGGTAGGCGCGCTTGAATCCGATTTGCGAGAGAAGGGAGCAACAGGTCTGCGGCACTGTTCATGATATTTTTAAGCCATTTGAAAGCCTGATTTGAGAAGGATACAAACCCAACTTCAAGTAGATTTTTCCTCTTCACTGTACATGGATTTTGCTCTATTCTATTGATCCCATACCGCTAGAACAAAGCCATCCTCCACCCCTAAAGGTCTGTGAAAAGGGCTTTGCACAATCATATCAACACAGCCCAAGCCGGCCCTTCCTCTCTTCCTCCCTTCCTCTCTTCCTCTCTTCTCCCAAGCAATCACTTTCCCTTTTCTCTCTTTCATCCTCCTTTTTCATCCTTCTTCCAGATGATGCCCAGGTGCCCTCTCAGCTCAAGGTTGTCAACAAGAAGAAGATCCATGGCCGGCTAGTTCTTCACATCTCAAGAAATCACTGTAACTTGTCTAGATGGTGTTCTTCTTTTTTAAATATTTTATATTTTCTTTTTGATATGCAATAAAAGACTTGTTTTTATCTTCTTATTATTTTATATTTTTTATTTATTTTACATATGACACGAGTCTTTGAATAGCGTATGACTACATAGAGACGGATCGTAATCTAAGGATACGATCCATGCTCAGTGAGATATGCTATGCTCGAGAATCGATTATAGATTTATTGATTTGTGTATCTAAATAATTTTACTAATCTATAACTTTAAGGGATGGTCCATGATCAAGTGTATGGGTCGTGCTCTCTAAAATAAGTTATATCTTTATTGATTAGATACCAATCCAAGATATGTTAAGAAAAGTACTAGCTGTCTAATAAGAAAATAGTTAAGATCTTGAGAATACATTTTCATACTTACATCTAACTTTTAATTAATTTTTTTTATTTACTTATATTTTTATTAATCTAAGTAGTCTTTTAATCAGCATTTATACTGCTATCTAACCTGAAACTAACTGACTCAATTGTAACTAACACGATCCCTATGGATACGATCCTCACTCATACTATTTACATATTAGTGAATTATGTTTATTTTTGACCGCCTATGATAGCGATCAAATTTTGGCGCTATTGCCGAAGATTGTGTTTTACTTGCTTTGAGTTTGATCTTCTAAAAAAATAATCTTTACACTAACACCACATAAGCTATTTAGGGGATTAGAAACCAAACCACAAAACCTAATAAGTGAAACCAACTGATTTAATTTTGATTGTGTCAATTACTTGGACATCTTGACTTTTTGCATCTCATCTTCATAAAATATCTTAAAGGCACAAACTCTAATCAACATAAGGTGGGGATTTCAAGATCCTTTCTTGACCCACAAACCACCACTCTTCATATTGCATTGACTAAAGTCTTTAATCTAAAATCAATTAGACATTGGCCCCTAAGGACTCTCGAGCTCAATAGGACAAGGAACCCTTAGAGTTAGATCAGGTTTAGGTTGGTCAATCTGACTGATGTCTAGGTAAGTGGTTTAGGGATAAGATCCCGATGAAAGATAGTTCTTTAATTGATTTTGTTTGCTGGCCTGGCCAACTTAGTTGGTGTCTAAGAAAAGCAACAAAATGACCCCCACCAACCTTACACTTATCCGACCAGTTGGGTGCTCAGTCTGTTACTTGGAGTGCTCAAACGTGACCTTGGAATAGTTAGAAGCTGTCTAGATCTAGGATAACCCTTAGCTAGGATTGATTGCATAACTTAATTGCTAACCCCTAAACATTAAACCTAATAAAACTCTTCTCATCTATCGTCTCTAGGTCTAGGACTCTCTCAGGGTTCTCATCTTTAAAATTTCTTTCTTTCTTTCTTTCTTCTTCTTCTTCTTCTCTCCCTCTTCCTTTAAAAGAAGAAGAAGAAGAAGAAGAAGAAGAGGATTGTTTTGATCTAGACCTCTTGTTTGCATATCAAAACAATTAGAACAATTCGATAAATTAGTTTTGTGCTAGGAATATAGAATGGATGAGCTGTTACATAAATTAGATCATCTATTAGCTATCAGACACTCTCCCTCTCCATCTTTTCTTCCTGCATAATAAGTTGAATATTCAGTCGTGTACCAATTTTCTGCATTTATGTATGAGCCAGTTCATCAAGATCAAAACCTATTGACCCATAGACTAGAAAATAACCCACACTTCAATGCCTACAATTCAGGTTGGAAGCCTCAACCAAATTTTTTGTGGAATCCACACCCAGTGGTTACCCCAACAGTACAAAAATCTATGTTTGAATCACCTTATTATGATGTGCCATATTCACCATATCAACTTTCTCCAAGTATCTATAGCCCATCATTTGAAGAGAAGATTCAACAAACATTAGACAGGCTAGAACTCAGCCATCAGACCCTTCACTCCTCTATGCAATCCTTAGCCAAACTAGAAATTCAAGTTGATCAATCAATAAATACAATCAGTAGAGAGAAAGAAGGTGAGCTGCCTAGTCAGCCCGAGAGTGATCCTAAAGGACAATACCTGGCTAGAAATTTTAATATTTCTATAACTTTTTTTGAACAATCAATTATGATTTTCGAAAATGAGATG
The DNA here is from genome assembly GCF_000442705.2 of Elaeis guineensis. NCBI lineage: Eukaryota > Viridiplantae > Streptophyta > Magnoliopsida > Arecales > Arecaceae > Elaeis > Elaeis guineensis. The sequence goes on along the minus strand of NC_025995.2, from coordinate 56,224,511 downwards.
GTCATAGAACAATCCTGCACAACCAAAAAGACTAACACAAATAATTCGACTAAGGTAGATGTTGGGTATAAAATACCTTCCAGCCGAAGTTCGTGTCAGGAGTGACCCTCCAGGGATTCTACCGACGTCCGACTTTCGGCGACATCTTTCTGAACCTCTTCGACGGTCGAGCCTCCGTAATGTTCCTGAGTTCCGCCGATGGATAAACCCCCACCAGTATTGATCGAATTCTCCATGATGGACGGACTCCGTCCAAGTTTCTATGGTGGTCGACCACCTTCTAGACTTCGTCTGAGCTCCTACGGGAGCCGGACTTCTTCCCTGAACTCCGACTGCAGGTAGACTTCATCCGAGCTCCTACGGGAGCCGGACTTTATCCCCGAACTCTGACTGAAGGTAGACTCCGTCCGAGCTCCTACGGGAGCCAGACTTCCACCCTGAACTCCTGTTGCAGGTGGACCTCATCCAAACTCCTACAAGGGCCGGACTCTGAGCTTCTGCTACAAGCGGTCTACTTTAAATTTTTACTACGAGCGGTCCGCACCGGACTTTCACTGTAAGCCTTCACCCGAGCTTCCATTGTGGATGAATTCCTTCCATATTTCTTTTGCAAGCAGGCTTCGACTGAGCTTCCTCGACAAATGATCCCCATCCGGGCTTCTACGGAGATCGGACTCTGACCGAACTTCTATAGCGGATAGATTTCGGACGAACTCCTACGACACATGGACTCCAGCAGCCGGACCACTCTAGCGGATGAACCTCTCCAGCACCTCCAAAATCCACTGTCGGTCGACCCTCTGTCGAATTTTGTGTGAAACTGAACTTCGTCTACGGAAAGCCTCTGACCGAACTCCTACAGCAAATGACCCTCGCCTGCAGTATTAACGCCCAAGGCACCCAACGGTAGAAGGCTCGCCAGCAACATCTGAGCTCCTTTCAGATGGATAGCTACCTCTCTCCGCCAGACACCTCAACCGAGCTTCGACCGACAGGCCTGGACTCTCTGGCAGGCCACAGTAATGGCCACGACTCTACTCCACTTCCTGCGATGGATTCCGCATGCCTCCACCACTCTCTGGCAAGTCGCGACAATGGACACTGCTCCACTCCCCGCAACAGGCTCCACGTGGCAGGCCACAGTGATAGCCACGACTCCACTCCATTACTCTTCATAACAAACTCCTCCTGACCCCGAACGGTCCACTACCAGGTGGTTACAAACGTCGCTATTAGTCTGTTGCACCCTCCTCCTATAAAAAGGAGACCCCTGATACGTTATTCTCTAAGCTCTAATTTCTATCTCAAAACTCTGCTAAAATTTTCGTTCGAGCACTCCATTCTTGTTGAAGCAGAGAACTGACTTGAGCATCAGAGGATCTTGTTGGAGCACCCCCAACTTCGATTTAGACTTTCTTTGCAGGTCCCAGTGGTGACCGCGACTCCCTGACTCTAGCTTCTCCGACGCCAGTGAATTTTTGCACCAACAGGATTGGCGCTAGAGGAAGGGGGTGTGTCTTCGCAGTACCCTTGTTCTTAAAGGAGTGCTCAACGGGATCGCCTCCGGTCATCTTCTCCGACATCCTCTTCTCCTTCCTCTACTAGATCTTCGCCCGATGCCTCCCCGCAAAGCATCCACTCAGCGATCCACGACCTCCATGGTCAAATCTCAGGCTCCGACCTCACCTCCAGTTTCCCAGGCTCCTCTTCCTCCGACGACCGCAGTCAGCATGGAGCAGTCCGATGATCGGCCTCCGATCAATTTCACCAACACCATCTCAAGAGAATCCCGACAGGGAACAACCAGTGTATTTGCTGGACCTCCCAAGCGACAAAGGATTGAGGAATCTATAATCTTTATTGAGGAAGATGCTCGGGGAGTTCAATTCCCCCACAACGATGTGGTTGTAGTTTCTTTAAATATAGCTAATTATGATGTGCGCCGCATTCTTGTCGACAATGGAAGTTTGGCTGATATTTTGTTCTATGACGCCTTCTCAAAAATGTCCATCCTTAACGGTTGTTTGGGGCTGATTAGTTCCCCTCTGGTAGGGTTTACCGACGATGCTATCCCAGTGGAGGGGTTAATAACTTTGACTGTAGCTGTGGGTCAATATCAAGACAATCCAGGGCTTTGGTGGATTTTCTGGTGGTGAAGGCGCCGTCAGCCTACAATGCAATCCTCGGCCGACCTGGCCTCAACGCCCTCTGGGCCGTAGTGTCGACCTACCATCTGAAATTAAAATTTTCTACTAACCAGGGGTTTGGAAAAGTCAAGGGAGACCAAGTCCTGGCCAGACACTACTACAGCATAGCCTTGCAAAGAAGTGACCAATCTGACCTCTGTCCGGTTGATGGATTGGACGCTCGCGACGATCTCGCTAAGGAAAGGGGTGGGCCAATCGAAGATCTGGTTTCGATCCCTTTGGATGATGGGAATACAGAGCATGTGGTGAAGATCGGCTCCAACCTGGGGGAAGAGGTGCGGATGCAGCTCATTGATTTCCTATGAAAGAATGCGGATGTTTTCACTTGGGTTCCAACAGACATGTCGGGGATTGACGCAGAGGTCATGGAACATCGTCTGGCCGTTGATCCAAAGCATCGACCGACGAAAGAAAAAATCCGAGGTCATGCACCGGAAAGGCAAAAAGCGATAGCCGAGGAAGTGGATAAACTCCTGAAAGTTGGATTCATTAGAGAGGTCAATTATCCTGACTGGATTTCCAATGTTGTCCTAGTCAAAAAGGCAAATGGCAAGTGGAGGATGTGTATAGACTTCAAAAAGCTGAATAAAGCTTGCCCAAAGGACAGCTACCCTCTGCCCAAAATTGATCAACTGGTGGATGCAACTTCGGGCCATGAGCTTCTCACCTTTATGGATGCATTCTCCAGCTATAATCAAATCAGAATGGCGCCGGAAGATGAAGAAAAGACTGCTTTCATTACTAACCGTGGTCTTTACTGTTACAGGGTCATGCCTTTCGGCCTAAAAAATGTAGGTGCGACCTATCAGCGGCTGGTGAATAAAATCTTCAAGGAGAAGATCGGCCGCAACATGGAGGTCTACGTGGATGACATGCTCGTGAAAAGCAAATCTTCATCGAACCACGTCGCCGACCTCGAGGAGACCTTCGGTGCCCTCCAAAAATATAAGATGAAGCTGAACCCGACTAAGTGTGCTTTCGGAGTGACCTCGGGGAAGTTCCTGAGCTTCATGGTATCGGGGCGCGAGATTGAAGCCAATCCAAAGAAAATTCATGCCATCTAGGAGATGGCCGCTCCAAAGTCGATAAAAGAGGTTCAGCACCTTACAGGGAGGGTGGCAGCCCTGGATCGCTTCATTCCGAGGTCGGCCGAACGGTGCTTACCCTTCTTCCAAACCCTCAAGCGGCCGAAGAACTTCTGTTGGACCACTGAGTGTCAACAGGCGTTCGAAGAACTAAGGAGCTACCTCGGCTTGCCTCCGCTATTGGCGAAGCCCGAGCCCGGGGAGAAGTTGTTCTTGTACCTAGCGGTCTCCCCTATGGCCCTCGCAGCAGTTCTTGTCAAGGAAGAAGCAAAAATTCAACGACCGATCTACTACATCAGTCGCGCATTGAGAGATGCCGAAACCAAGTATACTAAATTAGAAAAACTAACTTACACCCTGTTGATTGCAGCCCGGAGGCTCCGACCTTACTTTCAATGGCACACCGTAACGTTGCTCACCAACCAGCCGATTAAGGCGATTCTGCACCGGGTGGATGCTTCCGGGAGGATAGCAAAATGGGCGATCGAGCTCACAGAATTTGACATCAACTATCAACCTAGGCCGACAGTAAAAGCCCAGATATTAGCAGATTTTATAGTAGAATGCACTATCTCGGAGGAGGCCGAACCTGAACAAGGTGAAGTTGACGGCCTAAAGTCCCGACTGAACTCCTCTGAAGAAGAAACAGACCCCCCTGATTGCTTTTGGGCCCTCTATGTGGACGGATCCTCCAACATGTCGGGCGCAGGTGCGGGCCTAATTTTGATCAGTCCGGAGGGGATCGTCGTGGAGTACGCACTGTACTTCAAATTTTCTGCAACGAACAATGGAGCGGAATACAAAGCTCTGATCGTAGGATTGAGGATCGCCAAAGAATTAAGAGTAGATCGGCTCCAAGTTTACAGCGACTCCCAATTGGTAGTGGGACAAGTCAGCGAAAACTACGAAGCACGGGAGGACAGCATGGCTAAGTATCTTGAAAAGGTAAAGGAGCTCATCCCCGCCTTTAGTAGCTTCAACATCAGGCAGATTCCAAGAACGAAAAATACCAGGGCCAATCTTCTCTCCAAGTTGGCTATGCTGGCTCCGGCTGAATTGCCCAAGGGTGTTCTTTTTGAAGTTCTGAAGTGCCCAAGTATGGAAGAATCATGGCCCGTCATGAAAATTGGCCATGAACCCAGTTGGATCGACCCACTGGTGGCATATCTCAGAGACGGGGTTCTCCCTCATGATGCAAAAGAGGCTCGGAAGCTCAGAAATTAAGCCTCCCGATACATCCTTTATGAGGACAAGTTGTACAAGAGATCATACTCTTTGCCCCTTTTAAAATGTCTCCAGCCTTCGGAAGCTGATTACGCCTTGTGGGAGGTGCACGAAGGAATCTGCGAAAGCCATCTGGGGGCTAGATCCTTATCCCACAAGTTGCTCTGCCAAGGGTATTACTAGCCGACAATGTATCGTGACTCCATTGAATATGTCAGAAAGTGTGACCGATGTCAGAGATATGCCAACATCCAGAGACAGCCAGCCTCCGAGCTTACACCCTTGAGTGCCCCATGGCCGTTTGCGCAATGGGTAATGGATATCCTTGGACCCTTTCCCATGGCGTCGGGGCAGAGGAAGTTCCTCCTGGTAGCAATTGACTATTTCATCAAGTGAGTTGAAGCCGAACCGCTGGCGAAAATCACAGAAGCTAAAGTGCAAGACTTCGTCTGAAAGTCCATCGTTTGTAGGTTCGGCCTGCCGAGAACCTTAATTACTGATAACGGGTGGCAATTTGCGGGAGCGAGATTCGTCGAATTTTGTGAAGACCTAAACATCTCCCACAACTTCACATCGGTAGCCCATCCTCAGGCCAATGGCGAAGCTGAAGTGACCAACAGAACTCTGCTGCAAGGAATCAAGACAAGACTCGAAAAAGCAAAGGAAACTTGGGCAGACAAACTTTATCATGTGTTGTGGGCGTACCGAACTACCCAAAGATTGCCCACAGGGAAAACCCCCTTCGCTCTAGCCTTCGGAACAGAGGCTGTTATCCTAATTGAGCTCAAACTCCCGTCGGCACGAGTCGTGGCATTCAATGAACATCACAATTCGCAAGGTCTTAAAGCCAACCTCGATTTGTTAGAAGAAAAGTGGGAGGTAGCTCATGTTCGGATGGCAGCCTACAGATAGAAAGTCGCCCGCTATTATAACTCCCGAGTCAAAAATAAAGTCTTTAGAGCAGGAGACCTGGTGCTTCGACGAGCCACTGTCTCGCAACCTCAGGATCGAGGGAAGCTTGCCCCAAATTGGGAAGGCCCATACAAAGTCAAGGAGGTAGTCCGACCCGGAACTTACTACCTCAAGGAGCTCAGAGGAGCAGACCTCCCGCGACCATGGAGCTCGAAAAATTTATGAATGTATTACCGATAACTTTACTTTAAATAAAAGTTTTATATCCACATGTCTTCTCTCTTGGCATGAGCCTATATCGACAAGACAATCGAAACAAACCGTGTCGGGAGCAGGAGGAGAACCTCATCTCGACACAATCGAAGGCCCGATCCTCCTTAGACCGGATGGGGGGAGAGGCCCTGCAACGCCCATATGTGCCCCCACAACCCTATTAGGGACAGGAGGAGAACCTCGCCCTAACAGGAGCAAAGTCGAAGGCCCGATTACGCATAGACTGGATGGGGGGAGATGCCCTGCAACACCCATATGTGCCCCCACAGCCCTGTTAGGGACAGGAGGAGAACCTCGCCCTAACAGGAGCAAAGTCGAAGGCCCAGTTACACTTAGACCGGATGGGGGGAGAGGCCCTGCAACACCCATATGAGCCCCCACAGCCCTGTTAGGGACAGGAGGAGAACCTCACCCTAACAGGAGCAAAGTCGAAGGCCCAGTTACACTTAGACCGGATGGGGGGAGAGGCCTTGCAATGCCCATATGTGCCCCCACAGCCCTGTTAGGGACAGAAGGATAACCTCATCCTAACATGAGCAAAGCCGAAGGCCCAGTTGCCCTTAGATCGGATGGAGGGAGAGGCCCTACAACGTCCATATGTGCCCCCACAGCCCTGTTAGGGATAAGAGGAGAACCTCACCCTAACATGAGCAAAGGCGAAGGCCCAGTTACCCTTAGACCGGATGGGGGGAGAGGTCCTGCAACGCCTATATGTGCCCCCACAGCCCAATTAGGAACAGAAGGAGAACCTCATCCTAACTTGAGCTGAAACCGATTACATCAGAAATAGGGGAAGGATCTCGTCCTGACACCAATTAAGGTCTGGTCATTCAAGACCAGATAAGAAAAAGGAAACCTTCTCAGCGGCCCCTCCGTGCTCCCGCGACCCCACTAAGAGCAGAGGGAAAACCCTCACTCGAGAAAACAAAAAGAAAAAGGAGAGGGGGGTTAAAAAGGAAAGCGACGAACTGCATCAGCGATAAATGGAGAATAAATTATATCAAAGATACAGGGAGCCTCATCTCAACTAGGATTGGGGTTCTTATCAAAATTTCCAGTCTCCAAGAGAGCTCTCAACACAGGCCAAGAATAAGACGGCTTCCTTGGGACGACGAGAAGCTCAGACCTCCGAGCTCGAACTCTGAAAGGAGGTGTCAAACTCGAATGGTCCCGGACAAATCTACGGCCATAAACAAAAGGATGGGTCAATGCGACGGCAATCGGGTACCTCCGAACGGCATCGATATCAAGCAAGGAAAAAGCCGAAAGAAGCTCGGCAAACGACAATTCAACACGTGAGTAAAAGAGGTAACGAAAAATTTCCTTCTGATGTCATTAACTAAGTATGCATTACAGAGCCCTTGAGGCTGAAGAAGAAAGATGACAAGAAAAGCAAGCCGACGTGGCGATGATCAGGAACCTCCAGACAACATCGGCATCGAACAAAAAAAAAGGAGGGGAATACAACAATAACAATAGTGAATGAAAGAAGTTCGGCAGGCGACAATTTGACGCAAAGTGCGGACAAGGTAACAAAAATCTCCTTTTCATTCTCGATTAACAAGGTGTACGTTACAAAGCCCTGAGGATCGAGGAAAAAAGAATATTACTACAAGACTTGAAAAGAATACATTAGAGACCGCTTCAAGCTTTCAACTTCTCCTTCTGGTTCCATCCTTCTCAGCAGTATTTCCCAGTGCGTGTGATGAATCCATCGGCTCTCGCCCCCCACCTCATTCTGCTCTATTGCCGAAACCCCAACTCTAGGGGGAAAAGGGGGGATAGAATTCAAGGAGCGACGGCAGCGGCAATGACGACCTATATCGGGAAGAACCGAAAGTACCCCGAAGGCCGCGATGATGTCGGAGGCATGCACCACCATCGTGTGCTCCCCGACAACCACCATCTTTGGTACTTCGGCGAGGTCGGCATGCACTACTTCCACCACCCCTGCAACAAGTTCTACTGTCCCGCCATCAGCACCGACCGCCTCTGGTCCCTCGACCCTGACGACGTCAAGAAACCCGCCACAGCTTATGACGGCAACTCTACCCCCTTGACTGGTGTTGCCCCGTTCAACTACTTCGAAATTCTCGGGCAGGACGCGCTCACCAGCTGGTTCCATTATTAAATCCCTGTTGTTGAAGGAATTCTCCCTCGAGCCCCCTTCGAAGCTGTGGGAACCCTCAACGGTAGTTCGGTAGTCGTTGAACTTGCAGGCCACTATTTCCCCCCTCCTACTCCTCTCGATCCGTAGCATCCTCTCGAGATTGACCTCCGGGGCAGAAGCCCCGATGGGAGAACTCCTCGAAAGGGCTCGAAAGACTGAGGTGGTGGGGAGCCGATGGAGATGGCGAAGATTGGCGCGAAGAATGCTTAGGGTCGAAAAGGGCGCCGATGGGTAGCTAAACTCTCAGGCAGAAGAAAGGCGTCGTCTGGACTCTCAGGCGAAATGAAGTTCCTAGAGGGAAGGAGGGGATTTAAATAAGCGACGGGGCCTGGCACAGTTATGGTGGCGGATATCCCTAGGTCAACCAATGCCCGCCACGTGTCCCACTCATCGTGGCGTAGGGCTGACTGCTGGTGGGACCATTATGGTGTGGCGCTTGGGACTACGCTCTAGCGAGAATTTTGAAAGGACTCTTCGGATCACCCTAATTGGAAAAAGACTCCAACACGCATGCATTAAATGTCAGGATTTTTGAGGGCGGTCGTGCACAGGATTCAAGGGAGCAACTTCAGCTGTGAAAATTTCTCTGTACTTTCTTCATTCGAAACTCGAACTCGAAAGTAGGGAGACTGGTGTTGGGTATAAAGTACCCCCTAGCCAAAGTTCGTGTCAGGAGTGACCCTCCAGGGATTCTACCAACGTCCGACCTTCGGCGACATCTTTTCGAACCTCTCCGACGGTCGAGCCTTCGCAACGTTCCCGAGTTCTATCGACGGATAAACCCCCACCAGTGTCGATCGGATTCTCCATGATGGATGGACTCCGTCCAAGTTTCTACGGTGGTCGACCACCTTCTAGACTCCGTCTGGTCTCCTACGGGAGCCAGACTTCTTCCCCGAACTCCGGCTGCAGGTAGACTTCGTCCGAGCTCCTACGGGAGCCAGACTTCGTCCCCAAACTCCGACTGAAGGTAGACTCCGTTCGAGCTCCTACGGGAGCTGGACTTCCATCCTAAACTCCTGTTGCAGGTAGACCTCATCCAAACTCCTACAAGGGCCAGACTCCGAGCTTCTGCTACAAGCGGTCTACTTTAAATTTTTACTACGAGCGGTCCGTGCCGGACTTTCACTGTAAGCCTTCATCCGAGCTTCCATTGTGGACGAATTTCTTTCGGATTTCTATTGCAGGCAGGCTTCGGTCGAGCTTCCTCGATAAATGATCTCCATTCGGGCTTCTACGGAGATCGGACTCCGATCGAACTTCTGTAGCGGATAGATTCTGGATGAACTCCTACGACACATGGACTCCAGTAGCTGGACCCCTCCAGTGGATGAACCTCTCCAGTGCCATTCGACATCCACTGTCGGTCGACCCTCTGTCGAATTCTGCATGAAATCAAACTTCATCTACGGAAAGCCTCTGACCGAACTCCTACAGCAAATGGCCCTCGCCTGCAGTATTAACGCCCAAGGCAGCCAACGGTAGAAGGCTCGCCAGCAACATCCGAGGTCCTCTTAGATAGATAGCTACCTCTCTCCATCAGACACCTCAACCGAGCTTCGACCGACAGGCCTGGACTCCCTGACAGGCCACAGTAATGGCCACAACTCTGCTCCACTTCCTACGACAGATTCCATGCAGTTCCACCACTCTCTGACAAGTCACGACAATGGACACTGCTCCACTCCCCGCAACAGGCTCCACGTGGCAGGCCACGGTGATAGCCATGACTCCACTCCACTACTCTTCATAACAAACTCCTCCTGGCCCCGAACAGCCCACTACCAGGCAGTTACAAATATCGCTATCAGTCTGTTGCACCCTCTGCCTATAAAAAGGAGACCCCAGATACGTTATTCTCTAAGCTCTAATTTCTATCTCGAAACTCTGCTAAAATTTTCATTCGAACACTCCATTCTTGTTGAAGCAGAGAACTGACTTGAGCATCGGAGGGTCTAGCCGGAGCATCCCCCAACTCCGGTTTAGACTTTCTTTGCAGGTCCCGGTGGCGACCGCGACTCCCTCGACTCCAGCTTCTCCGACGCCGGTGAATTTTTGCACCAACAGTAGATATATATATAAGGAGAAATTAGACTGATGGGATGAACCAATTCCATCACCTTACTTACCCATGGCCCCCTTTCTAAGTGCCTTAGAATCACCCAGTCCTTTTTATAGGAAGGACAGACAAATAGGTGAAATATTGGAATTAGCTGAGACTTCTCAAGGACCACAAATGGATAACACAGTAAGGGAAGCTGCACCCATAATTCTCTCCTAAGACTCATTAGATCCCTTTTTGGCTCATTTTGGAGTGGACAATTTTGATGTAGATGGGTATATCATAAAAGTAAATGATTTACTAGCTACACCCTACTCTAAAACCACCCTGTTATGGATTGAAAAATATGAGCCATCACCTAGCTCCCCAATAGTTCCGTTGTTAAAACTACCACCTACTTTAGAGCTGACGATACTTTCTGACACACCCATTGACACTCCACCAGTGATCCCTAACTAGGAAGCCCAACTTGTAGGTGCACTAAAAATGCATAAAAAAGTTGTTGGGTGGGATTATGGGAAAATTCAGTGCAGGGGTAAAATGGTAATTTTAAAATTTTTTCAAAATCACTATTTTACAGTAGAAATTATTAATTAATCTAATTAATTAACATGAATTTACCCTACACTAGGATCTAAATATGATATATAGCATACATTCATTTAAATTTAAAATTCAAATTCGAACAGCAAACACTTTACTTTAATGTGTTCAGAACACAATACCTTTGTGCGGGTAGTAGATCGTCGCAATCTGATCACCATCAAGAGAGTCTGATCATCGCGATGTAGCCACACAGCATGTCTGACCTCTGTGGATCATCCACATGAAGCTCTCAGTCTGATCGACACCTCACGAGTGCTAGCTCGTTGTAGAGCCCTTTTGACGGTCGATGCTGATTGAACTCCTTCGATCGATGTCTGTCGATTCTTCGGACACTCTGGATCATCAACAGACATGCTTGAGAGGATGTTGAAGATCTCCCTAAGATTTTGTGGGCTCACGACACTCATAGCTCACTTTCTCACTTTTCGAACCCAAGGCTAAAACTCTAGGGAACACACCAGAAATCTTGCACCCACTTTTCTTTCTTTTCTTTCTTTTTCTCTTAGAAGGATATGGACTTCTTTCTCATGCACAAGACTTCTCACGCCTCAAAATTTTTCTCCAAAAATCTTCTTCTTGCACGCCCCACTCTTCTCCTCCTTTTATAACAATGTCAAACATCTTATCCAAAAGAAAGGATAAAGATGAGTAATTGCACATTTGAATTCAAATTAAATTTAAATTCAAATGGACACCAACTCATTTCTTATCCACTAAAGGCATGAGGCATGGCTTAAATTGTGCATGGAGTAATTTCATGAGAAATATTTTCTCATGTAATAAATAGAGCATAAAAAAAGGGATAAGGTGCAAGATTAATTGCCCACTCAAATTCAAACTTTATTTTGAATTTGAATGGCCAACCAATCATCCTTATCCATTCATTTGGCACATTAAAGTGGGGCATAGAGAGGGCTTGGTGTGAGAAAAAAATTCATGAGAAGTTCCTTCTCATGAATTCAAATGAGTGCAATGGAAGTGAGGTGGCGCATGGAGATTGGGTCAAGGTGGTTTAATTATTTAAACCAACCTAATTGAACCAAATAAGTTAGGTCCAATTAGACTAATTTAAACCTAACTTAATTAGGCTTAATTAGGCTCAATAAAATTCTAATCAAATCAAGAATTGACTAAGCTCAACCCCTAATCAAATCAAGGACCAAACCATCTTGACGATTAGGTCAACTCTTAACCTAATCGGATCAAACCTAACTGAATCCAATTCAATTGGACTTGATCCAAAAATAATTACTCAATCAAATTGAGTTAATTAAGGATCAAATCATTAATTAAACCTCTCATAAATACTGAGTCCAAATTCGATGGGCAATCGGGCATCAGAATTCATCGATATATAACCCTGATCGAAAAGTCCCAACCAGTGGGACTCTTGACCCCGATACCCATAATGTGTGGAACTCGTGATCAGAGAATCCTGATTCTCGATCACTGAGTTCCAAACATGTAGGATTCTACACCAGCCATCAGATCAGATAGAAACCTATAATGTGTGTGACCCCGCAGGTTCGAACCTAAGTCGGTAACACAGAAACCAATTCCTGTACTAATCGAAGTGACCATCTAGTAATGGTACCCGATGTCCGAATCGGTCGAATCAATCGCAACACTCAGAACCTACATGAATATGGTTACTGTATAATTCATCCTTTTGACCCCTGTGTTTAGGATGACTCAGGGTTAAATTGTCAACCCTGATCAGATCATCCGAATCATGCGCAACTCAAACAATCCTGTGACTCCTCACAAGGACTACCCTGGCCAAAGTTTTGCTAAATTGAAACACGATTGTACACAGCTCCTAAACTGGAGTGGTCAATTCTATCTTGACACATGCACCGACAAGTCAAGTACTTGACTACACCCAGCAGCCTTCCGTCACTGAATTAAAAATTCAGGTAGTCCAGTGCCTAAGTGTAGTGAGTTGCTTGCAAGTCACCATGGCGGTCTCAGGTCGGAGAGATATTTATACTCATATTCCATTGGAGCAAATCTTGACAGCAGAAATAGCTCCGAAGTCAGTCATGTTCAGTGTAGATGTACCCTTACATCTCACCTATATGCCATACCAGTGTCTCCACACTCATTGGTTAAGAGGACAACCAACCTATATGGCACACAACGACCTATGCTTGATAAACGTTGTCATCCTTGGTAACAACGTATCATTTGGTCGCAAATAAATTTAAGGACTAAACGATAAATCCTCCTTTGTCGAGTCTTAATAGTCCTAAGGACTTCACCACAACATAGGAGTTCATTAGAAGATGAAATATTTTGTGATGAAAAAAGTCAAAATAATTTTTATTAATTCATAATTCATGTACAAATGAGCACAACCGTCAACAGACTGACGATTGGCTTTGGGACACTATTCCCAATAATCTCCCACTTGGTCTAAAGCCAATCGGTGCAGTATCTAATACCCATCTTCGACTTGTAGTTGTCGAACTCCTTCACCGTAATGGCTTTAGTGAATGGGTCAGCCAGGATCTCCTTCCCGTCGATCTTCTGAAGATCGACGTCACCTCGATCCATAATTTTTCGGATGAGATGGTAGCGGCACAGAATATGCTTCGTCCGTTGGTGTGCCTTTGGTTCCTTCGCCTGAGCAATAGCTCCAGAGCTGTCACAGTAGAGCAGAACTGGACCAACAAGGGAGGGTGCTACTTCGAGCTCGGTGATGAATTTCTTCAGCCACACCACTTCTTTGGCAGCATCTGATGTAGCGACATACTCCACCTCGCAAATTGAATCAGCCACTGTGTGCTGCTTGGAACTTTTCCAGCAGATAGCCCCACCATTAAGGATAAAAATAAATTCTGACACACTTTTGCTGTCATCGTGATCAGACTGGAAACTAGAGTCTGTAAACCCTATAAGTCTCAAGTCCGATTCACCATAAACAAGCCACTGATCCTTAGTATTTCTTAAATACTTCAGGATGGTTTTAACAATCTTCCAGTGATTCTCCCCTAGATCAGATTGGTATCTACTCACTACCCCTAGTGAGTATGCCACATCTGGTCGTGTACATATCATGGCGTACATGATAGATCCCACTGTCGAAGCATATGAAATCCTACCCATACGCTCTCTCTGTTGAGGTGTTGTCAGACAATCCCTCTTTGAGAGAGAAATTTCATGGCCTATCGGAAGATAGCCTTTCTTGAAATTCTCCATGCTGAACCTCTTCAGCATAGTATCAATGTACGTGGACTGAGATAAACCAAGCAACCTTTTAGATCTATCCCTATAGATCCTCATCCTTAGGATGTAGGAAGCTTCTCCCAGATCCTTCATGGAGAATTGTGACGACAGCCAAATCTTTATTCCCTGTAATGCAGGGACATCATTCTCGATTAAGAGAATGTCATCCACATACAATACAAGAAATACTACTACTGGACCATTAGCCCACTTATAAATGTATGGCTCTTCTCTGTTCTTAACGAAGCCATACGTCTTGATTGTCTTATCAAAACGTATGTTCCAACTCCATGATGCCTGCTTAAGTCCATAAATGGACCTCTGTAGCCTGCACACCTTAGACTTATCTGTGGATGTGAATCCTTCAGGTTGTATCATATATACCTCTTCATCCAGCTCTCCGTTTAGAAAAGCTGTCTTCACATCCATCTGCCAGATTTCATAGTCCAGATGGGCAGCTATCGCAAGCATAATTCGAATGGATTTGAGCATTGCCACAGGAGAAAATATCTCGTCATAGTCTATACCATAACGTTGACGATATCCCTTGGCAACCAGACGGGCTTTATAGGTTTCCACCTTTCTGTCTGCCCACTTACACCCTATGGATTTTACTCCTTCGGGTGGATCAACCAATGTCCACACATCGTTGACCTTCATGGACTCCATTTTGGATTTCATGGCCTCCAGCCATTTCTCAGAGTCAGGTCTCTGCATTGCATCCATGTAGGTGACGGATCCTCATCATTTTCATCAAGTTCGATAGGATCACCATCTCGAACCAAGAAACCATAGTATCTGTCCGATTGACGTGGTACTCTACCAGATCGTCTTAAGGGTGCTTGAACAATGGGCTCCGAATCTGATCTAACCAAATCCAATTCAGGTTCAGCAACTTGTGTCGATTTTTTCACCTGTCGAACTTCGTCAAGTTCGACCTTAGAGGCAACAGTCCCTTCACCAAGGAACTCTTTTTTCAAAAAGATTGCCTTAAGGCTAACAAACACTTTTTGCTCATCAGCTAGGTAGAAGTAATACCCTTTGGTCTCTTTTGAGTACCCTATAAAATTACACTGATCAAACCTAGGTCCAAGCTTGTCCGTAATTAAACGTTTAACATAAGCCGGATACCCCCAAATCCTAAGGTGCGAGAGTACTGGCTTACATCCTATCCATATCTCATATGGCGTTTTGGTTACAGACTTACTCGAAACTCTATTTAGAAGGTAACAAGCTGATTCGAGTGCATATCCCCAGAGGGAGATCAGCAGACCAGCAAACCCCATCATGGATCGAACCATGTCCAACAAGGTCCGATTCCTCCTTTCAGATACACCATTATGTTGTGGTGTTCCAGGAGGAGTCCACTGAGAGAGAATCCCATTCTCCCCAAGATATGTCAGAAAATCATTGAAAAGGTATTCACCTCCTCGATCAGATCGAAGAGTTTTAATACACTTTTCAGTTTATTTTTCTAACTCATTTCGAAATAGTTTGAACATTTCAAATGACTCTGATTTATGTTTCATTAAATAGACATACCCATACCTCGATAGGTCGTCTGTGAAGGTTATGAAGTAGAAATATCCACCTCTTGCACTTGAGCTCATGGGTCCACATACATCAGAATGTACCAAACCCAAGAGTTCACTAGCTCGCTCACCTTTTCCAGTAAAAGATGATTTGGTCATTTTAACAAGAAGACAGGACTCACAGGTTGAAAGTGATTCACAATCACCTACTTCAAGAATTCCTTCTTGAGCCAACCTATTTATCCTGTTCTTATTGATATGACCTAGCCTACAGTGCCAAAGGTAGACTTCTGACACATTATCTATTCTAGGGCATTTATCGGAGGTTTGAACCACATTAACAGGTTGTGATAGAAAGTAAATTCTATTATTAAGTTGTCTAACAACATTGTAACACCATTCAAAATGATATTGCAAACTTTTTTTTTATTAAAAATTGATAATCGTTCATGGCCAAAAGGCCTACAGAAATAATATTTAATAAAAAGCTTGGACAATAGTGACATTCACTCAGAATTATATTTCGAGAATTGATTACAAGGTTCATGATTCCTAATGCTAGAACTGGAACTTTGCTTCCATCTCCAACGTTCAGGAATCTCTGACCTTCATCAAATCTCCTACTGACCTGCAGACCCTGCATCGAATTGCAAATATGATAAGGGCTTTCGGTATCCAATACCCAGGCAGTAGTATCACAAATGGAAAAGTTGCAAGGTGTTATCACATAAGTACCTTGCTTCTTTTTTGGCCTGTTCGGATCCAGGGAAGCAATGTATAGAGGACAGTTTCTCTTCCAGTGCCCCTGCTTCTTGCAAAAGAAGCACTCCACCTGGCTCTGGTCGGGCTTGCACTTCTTGGTCTGACCCTGTGCAGACATCCCAGCATGCAGCTGCACCTTCTTATTCTTCTTCTTCTTGTTCTTCTTCTTCCCTTTCTTAAAGGGTCGATGACCAGAAGAAGACCCTCCCACAACATTCACTGACTCTTTATGGAGCTGGTGATCCTTCTCAAAGTTCTGTAGCAATCCCAATAAATCGTGGTAGTTCACTGCAGGCTTTGTCATCCAAAAATGAGTAAGGAAGGGGAGGAAGGACTTGGGCAATGAATTAAGGATCGCATCCATACCGAGCTGCTCGTGTAGGGGAAAGCCCAGTTTAGTTAGGCGCTCAATCATTTCGATCATGTACAGTACATGATCAGTGACTGAGGCTCCATCCCTCATCCGAGCATTGAAAATGGCACAACTAGTTTTGTGTCTTTCAACATCGTCAGGCGTGCCAAAGGAGTCATTCAATATTTGAAGCATCTCCTGTGGCTGGGCATTCTCGAACCTGCGGCTGAACTCATCATTCATTGCCGCCAGCATAATGCACCGAACGATGGTGCGGTCGTTGAGCCACTTCTGATAAGTGTCTCGGACCGTCCCTCTAATGTTCGGGGCTGGCTCCTCAAGTGCCGGATCCGTTACTACATAAAGGATCCGCTCATGCTCAAGAATGATTTTTAATTTTCGATACCAGCTATCGAAATTAGGTCCCATGAGCTTATCATTATCTGATAATGATCGGAGGGATAGGGTAGTGGCCATAGCTGCATAAAGGAAAATCAGACCTCTATTAGTACATAAATTATAAATACTAAAGACTTGGACTTTAGTCTAAAGTTTCTCCCAGTATTTTTATGAACTGGTAGCCTCAACCTCCAATTCGAGAAATTACTTTAATTCCTTAGTGGGTACTAGAATCCACACAGACTACACACGAGCCCAACTTTAGTTGGTCAACCCATGTGCATCTATGGGTAGGTTCATAACCAGTTATTTCTCTAAACAACTTCTAGTAATTAATTTTACCCCAGAACCTAATCAGTAGGCTTTGACCTCCACTGAAAAGATCTGGTTTGGTCCAACCATTAACATGATTTGATTTGGTGAATCGGACCAATAAATGATCAGGCCCGACTTTGGCCAGCCAACCTGACCACCATCAGAAAGACTCAAACCAAATTATCATATTATGAATGATAATTCCATTAGTCAATAAGCACCAAGCCTTTGGGCCTCCAATGATTATTAAACTAATGGACTCATTATCACTCACTTAATGGGAGGCTATGGCTTAGTTATCAATATAACTTAATCATTTTTAGAGACCTAATAATTTTTGAGAATTTTATTAAAGGATAGATGAGAAGAAAATATCCAGTCAATTTCAATCCTCCCACTGACTTCACCAGGTCAGATTAAAAAATAGATTTAATTAAAGTTGGCATTAGGAGCACCTAAATCAGTCAAACTGATTTACCTAATGACATGGGTGAGCCCTAATCACCAAGTGATCTAATCAAAATCTAATTCACCAGGTTGGCCAGGTAAGTGAGATCAATGGTGGGGATAAGCCATTAACTCGTCAGAGATAAAATCACTGCGAGTAGCTCCCGCTTAAAAACCACTGGTCAAACTACCAAACTTACCTTAGCACCAACCGGTTCATTAGTTTTAATTTGATCAACTTAGTAAATAGGGTTCCACCGCGTAGCCATGAATTAAGTCCATCTTGGTCTAGTTAAAGACATGGACCCATTCAACTACAACTATTGGAGTTGAGTCTAGAGTATCTTTGACCTAATCTAATTCAACTTTTGATTAGATTTGACCAATTACTCTAATTTAGTCCATTTCTTTAAGCTAACCTTAGGTCTAACCTAATTATGGACCTAATCCATCTAACCCATTGACCCACAAGTTTATGCAATTGTCTTAGGTCTTAATTCACAATTCTAGACCTACTAGACAACACTTAATTCTTTTAATTAAGTATTTGGGCTGATGGGTTAGGGTTTGGCATTTCGAAAATAATTTTCAAATTTGAAAGGTTTTATTTTCTGTTCACCAAATATGTTGACTCATTTCACAAATAGATCAGCACATTTCATAAATAGCAATCCTATTGCTAATTACATAACAGAAAATAACTCAATCAAAATAAATCATGAATATTCTTTAGATCTAATCTAACACATTCATGATAAATTTTATAATTGAATCTTTACAATTAATTCCTTTCGCTGCTTTATCTACATGGGATATAATTGCAGCTGTACCCCTACCTTCATAGAAGACCTCATCGAATGGGAGGAGAGGGCCTTTAAACCCTGCTTTTCTCCTATGATTGGACAGCTATGGCAACCAACCCAATTCGATTACTTGCTACTTGGATCAAGTATATCTAAATATACCAATTTTAAAATTTAAATTTCAAATTTTAAATTTTAAATTTTAAATTTTGAATTTTAAATTTCAAACAAATTTTAAATTTTAAATTTCAAATTTTTGAATTTCAAATTTTGAATTTCAAATTTCGAATTTTAAATTTTGAATTTCAAATTTGAAATTTCAACCAAATTTCAAATTTCAAATTTCAAATTTTAAATTTTTAAATTTTAAATTTTAAATTTCAAATTTCAAAATTCAAATTTCAAATTTTAAATTTCAAATTTTTGAATTTTGAATTTCGAACAACTTTCAAAATTCAAATTTTAAATTTTGAATTTTAAATTTTAAATTTAAACTTTTAGATTATAACTTAATCTGTGCATGCAAATATATATATCATATCTAAGAACCCGCTCTGATACCATTAAGGGGAAAATTCAGTATAGGGGTAAAATGGTAATTTTAAAACTTTTTTAAAATAACTATTTTATAATAAAAATTATTAATTAATCTAATTAATTAACATAAATTTACCCTACAGTAAGATCTAAATATGATATATAGCATGCATTCATTTAAATTTGAAATTCAAATTCGAACAGTAAATACTTTACTGTAATGTGTTCAGAACACAATACCTTTGTGCGGATAGTAGATCACCGTAATTTGATCATCATCGGAATAGTCTAATCATCGCGACGTAGTCACACAGTGTGTCTGGCCTCTGCAGATCATCCACATGAAGCTCCCAGTCTGATCGACTCCTCACGAGTGCTAGCTCGTTGTAGAGCCTTTTTGACGGCAGATGCTGATCGAACTCCTTCGATCGATGTCTGTCGATTATTCAGACACTCTAGATCATCAACAGATGTGCTTGAGAGGATGTTGAAGATCTCTCTGAGATTTTGTGGGCTCACGACACTCGTAGCTCACTTTTCCACTTTCCGAACCCCAGGCTAAAACTCTAGAAAACTCACCGAAAACCTTGCACCCACTTTTCTTTCTTTTCTTTCTTTTTCTCTTGGAAGGATATGGACTTCCTTCCCATGCACAAGACTTCTCAAACCTCAGAATTTTTTTCAAAAATCTTCTTCTTGCATGCCCCACTCTTCTCCTCCTTTTATAACAATGTCAAACATCTTATCCAAAAGAAATGATAAAGATGAGTAATTGCATATTTGAATTCAAATCAAATTTGAATTCAAATGGACACCAACTCATCCCTTATCCACTAAAGGCGTGAGGCGTGGCTTAAATTGTGCATGGAGTGATTTCAACGAAAACCTTTTCTCATGTAATAAATGGGGCGTAAAAAAAGAGATAAGGTGCAAAGATTGATTGCTCATTCAAATTCAAACTTTATTTTGAATTTGAATGGCCAACCAATCATCCTTATCCATTCATTTGGCACATTAAAGTGGGGCATAGAGAGGGCTTGGCATGAGAAAAAAATTCATGAGAAGTTCCTTCTCATGAATTCAAATGGATGCAATGGAAGTGAGGTGGCGCATGGAGATTGGGTCAAGGTGGTTTAATTATTTAAACCAACCTAATTGAACCAAATAAGTTAGGTCCAATTAGACTAATTTAAACCTAACTTAATTAGGCTTAATTAGGCTCAATAAAATCCTAATCAAATCAAGAATTGACTAAGCCCAACCCCTAATCAAATCAAGGACCAAACCATCTTGACGATTAGGTCAACTCTTAACCTAATCGGGTCAAACCCAACTGAATCCAATTCAATTGGACTTGATCCAAAAATAATTACTCAATCAAATTGAGTTAATTAGTAATCAAATCACTAATTAAACCTCTCATAAATATTGAGTCCAAATTCGATGGGCAATCGGGTATCAGAATTCATCGATATGTAATCCTGATCGAAAAGTCCCAACCAGTGGGACTCTTGACCCCGATACCCATAATGTGTGGAACTCATGATCAGAGAATCTTGATTCTCGATCACTGAGTCCCAAACATGTAGGATTCTACACCAGCTATCAGTTCAGATAGGAACCTCTAATGTGTGTGACCCCACAGGTTCAAACCTAAGCCGGTAGCACAGGAACCAATTCCTGTACTAATCGAAGTGACCATCTAGCAATGGTATCCGACGTCTGGATAGGTCGAATAGTCACAATCGCAACACTCAGAACCTACATGAATATGGTTACTGTATAATTCATCCTTTTGACCCCTGTGTTTAGAATGACTCAGGATTAAACTGTCAACCCTGATCAGATCATCCGAATCGTGCTCAACTCAAACATCCTGTGACTCCTCACAAGGACTACCCTGATCAAGGTTTTGCTAAATTAAAACACAACTATACACAGCTCCTAAACTGGAGTGGTCAATCCCATCTTGACATACGCATCGACAAGTCAAGTACTTGACTACACCCAGCAGCCTTCTGTCACTGAATTAAAAATTCAGGTAGTCCAGTGCCTAAGTGCAGTGAGTTGCTTGCAAGTCACCGTGGCGATCTCAGATCGGAGGGATATTTATATCCATATTCTATCAGAGCAAATCTTGATAGCAGAAATAGCTCCAGAGTCGGTCACGTTCAGTGCAGATATACTCTTACATCTCACCTGTATGCCATACCAATGTCTCCACACTCATTGGTTAAGAGGACAACCAATCTATATGACACACAACGACCTATGCTTGATAAACGTTGTCGTCCTTGGTAACAACGTATCCTTTGGTCGTGAACAGATTTAAGGACTAAACGATAAATCCTCCTTTGTCGAGTCTAAATAGTCCTAAGGACTTCACCACAACATAGGAGTTCATTAGAAGATGAAATATTTTGTGATGAAAAAAGTCAAAATAATTTTTATTAATTCATAATTCATGTACAAATGAGCACAACCATCAACAGGCTGACAATTGGCTTTGAGATACTATTCCCAACAGGGATATCTCTAAAATGAAGGATAATGGTATTGAGATTTTTATGATTGATTTTTCTATTTTTGATACTACTTTCAAGGACTATCTCTAGAATCTTTCTCTAGTGTTCAAATGATGTATGGAGACAGATTTAATGTTAATTTAAAAAAAATGCCATGCTATAGATTGAGAAGAGATTTTACCGAAACATATCTTATCTGAGATAGGGATTGGAGTAGATCAGGTTATAATTAAAGAGATTCTTAAACTACCACTCCCAATCTCGGTTCAACAAATATAAACCCTTTCTGATCATCATAATAATATTTTTAGATTCTGGTATAGCATGCTTGCCTAGTACACTCTTCTGGTCTGGGCTAATCATTATAAAACACTCTACAGATATTTTTCTGTCATGATGATAAGGCCTCCTGATTGATCCTATCTTTTTGAAACCTTGAGGGATGTTTCTGAGTTTATTATAACTGAGACTCCCTTATAGCATCCGACTGAAGACATTAAACTTAGCACTTATTGGGAGGCAACCCAACTTTAATATTTAATTTTTTTTTTAATTTTTAGTTTATCTTCTTTTTAAGTTTAGGACTAAGTTGGAGGGGAGAATCAATTTTGATAAGACCTCAACCAGAATCATGAAGGTCAGGCCAAACCAAATACACATCTAGGTTAGATGACATCTTTCCTTTCTACCCTCGTTACTTTATTTTTTTTTCTCCATTAAGGACAATGTCGATTAAGTTGGAGGGGATAATTAAAATTTTTTTTAAGTCTTCAAATAAGTTAGTATTTAGCATTTAGGCATGCAATTATGCTTAAGAATCGAGTTGAACCAAATATTTTTTTTAAAATAAATTGATGCATATTTGTGAGATACCGAGAGATCAAATATTAAGAAAACTCAATAAAAAATTAAATTTAGAATATAAATATTTTTTCTATGAGCACTTTTAATTTTTTCTACCAGTATCGAAGAAGAATTTACTTTCTATGGACTTATGTAGAGTAACTATACATTTCTTCATATGAAATAAAAAAATTACAAAAAAAATAGTTTCTAAGTACTTCATGATGAGTAATCAGGTCTCTTTGTCAAAGCAAGTATTAAGTTTTACATCAAAAGATATGAAGGGTAAAGAAGCTCTATTGTAAAGCTAGTCTTAACTCATAGCTTGTTTGATTCGAGCTAGTAAGTCTGAAAGATATTTTATACCTAGTACCCTAAAATCAACTAGTTTAGGAGTCATTGGTTGAAAACTCGCTATATAGGTCAGACAGAAAACTTAAGGGGTTAAGACACTCAATAGCAGTACAACATCAAAACAAAAAATCAATAAATGAAGAACGAAAGTAACAATACACTTGACCATATGAAGGTTAATGATTTGAAGATAAAGGAAGGAGTAATTTAGAAAAAAATTAAAAAAGATTTAGTATTCTTGACTTAACTCTCATATTGATTAGTGCTAATACTCCAATAACATAACTCACTTATGCTTTACTGAACATCAATAGCCCTTTTTAAAAATTATTTGGTAAAATTCGATACTCTAAGTTAAATGGTACCTAGTCCTAAATTCTTTCTTTACTCAAGGATGAGCAAAGTTCAAGTTGGAGGGTGTGATAAGTACCATAGACATGTTAATAAAAGTATCAATTTTTATTAATTAATTTATTTTTATTCTTTAAAAATTGATGTTTCTATTTATCTTTTATAGACAAGATGATCACAATGTAAAGAGCTTAATTTGTAGATTCAAAAGAAAAAAAATTGGAGCAAATCAGACTCCATTTGGACCCCGAATGAAGAACCAAAGTCAAAAGAAAAAAAAAGAAAAGAAAATAAAAGAAAATAAAAAAATGAAAGGAAGAAAAATCCAGTTGGCTCGCACATTTTATCGTGGGGTCCATGTGCAGTTCATAGCCCAAAATTCATATATCGGCCCACCGTCGGTCCACGGGAGCAGTGGCCAATCTACCATCGGTTCATAGACCGACGTGTGTCGGGTCTGTGCGTGGTCCACTAGCACAGTGCCAGTGGCTTTTTATCATGGCATACGCACAAGCGCAGGTGGCCTAGCAGGTTTGTGCAATGTGGGTTTTGGGTTCAGTGGCATTGCATGCAGGTCTGCAAGCATGAAGGCCAACTTTTGCTGCTGTTTTGTGCGGGCTGTCGGGCGCGCTTGAATCCGGTTCGCGAGAGAAGGGAGCAATGGGTCTGCGGCACTGTTTACAGGATTTTTAAGCCATTTAAAAGCTTGATTTGAGAAGGATACAAACCTAACTTCAAGTAGAATTTTTCCTCTTCGATGTACATGGATTTTGCTTTATTATATTGATCCCATACCGCCAGAACAAAGCCATCCTCCACCCCTAAAGGTCTATGCACAATCATATCAACACATGCCAAGGTGGCTCTTCCTCTCTTCCTCTCTCCTCTCTTCTCCCAAGCAAGCTCTTTCCCTTTGCTCTCTTTCATCCTTCTTCCAGATGATGCCTAGGTGCCCTCTCAGATCAAGAATGTCAGCAAGAAGAAGATCCATAGCCGGCTAGTTCTTCACATCTAAAAAAATCACTATAACTTATCTAGATTGTGTTCATTCTTTTTAAATATTTTATATTTTTTTGATATATAATAAAAGATTATTTTTATCTTCTTATTATTTTATATCTTTTATTTATTTTATATATGATACGAGTCTTTGAATAGCATATGACCACATAGAGATGGATCATGATCTAAGGATACGACTCGTGCTCAGTGAAATATGCTATGCTCTGGAATCGATCATAGATTTATTGGTTTGTGTATCTAAATAATTTTGACCAACCTATAACTTTAAGAGATGGGCTATGATCCAAGTGTATGAACCGTGCTCCCTAAGATAGGTTATATCTATTAAAAAGTCAGATAGAGTGCATATATAGATTTTAAAAATCTTTACAAAAGTAGCGAAAAAATAATCGGGTTAAACCTTTTAACCACACATACAATAGATCTCATTTAATCCTACCCAAGCTCAGGAATAATGACATACATATAATCTAAAAATAAAAATAAGTATAAAATTAAATCTCAATATCTTAGCGTGGGTAGAAATTCATCGCTACCGATGATCTCACGTTCGAAGGTCCTCGAGCTACATACGTGTCTGACCTCTATAGGTATCCATCAAGATCAATCTCGAATCCTTCTTCTCATGATAGATTCTTCTTCTCCAAGTAGGATGCTAGCCCTTTATAACCTTGATCACTCTTTGATCTTGACTGTAGAATCAACTCTTTAATTTGCAGTCTTTTCTCTTTGTTCTTCACTGTAGATGAACAACTTCTCAACTCTTGGCATGTAGAAAGGTGGGACGTGAAGGAAAAACCGCATTTTTCTTTGTAGGATCTTCCAGATTTCATCAAATCTGGGATGGAATAATTTTAAAAAAAAATTATCCTACATTTATTTCAGATATAAATCTCTAGATCTAATTTTATTATCTGATATTAATTTTAAAATAAATCTAAAAGCATGAGAAAATATGAAATACCTCAACGGTAATCTAATTACCCTGTAGATGATCGCAGCAAGCCTGAGGTTCTGATTTAGCCATGCAATCGCCTGGCCTCTACCAGTATCCACTCAAATAGGACTTGGATCATCTTCTCCTCATAAATTTTTGTTCCAAAAATTAGAATTAAATCTGATTAGGAAGATCTTCAAAAGTCTTCCTGAAGTTGGAGCAGCAGCTTGTCGAAGGACTCCTGCAGCCTTCCTGTTTAAGGCGTCACCACGCCTTGATCCTTTACCAGATGGATGCCCAACCTCTTGGGCATGAAGAGGGGAGAGGGAGCACCAGGGAGGATGTGGAGAAGAGGAGGGGTGGCTGGCTTTTGCTGGATAGGGGGTAATCTATTGAAACCCTAGGCACAGATAGGATTTATATAGACCCTGCTGCGCTGCACAGTGCCACATCAATTGACCAATCAAAAAAATTTATTTAATTTAAAAAAATTTTGATTGATGGAGTGATGTTATCTGATCACATCAGATAAGAACCCCAGCCTCTATCCAAGAGTTGGCACCAACATTGGATAAGCACAATCATGTTGGCGCCAAAGAGTCCATGTTGATCAAGACTCCTCTTGATCTTTATCCACTTGGGGCGCAAGCTTTATCCAATTGTGGCACCCACTTTGGTGCTTATTTCTGGTAGGTGGACATTCCACAAAAAACCTCCAATAACCTCTTGCTAAGTGGCCTTCAGTTTAAGACCCATATGTCAATATTTGACAGATATCCTAAAATAAAAATGGCAGGTGTTAGGAATTAGCAGGTGTTGTCTTAAATTCATCTCATAAATTAAGACAAGACTTTTTTGAGCTGGACTGGCTCTAGTCAGACTAAGAGAAACCTTCTCAAGGTTCTCTGGGTGAGTCAAATCACATTTGGCTCAGTCAAAATGAAAAAGATTGCACGAGGAGAAAGTTAGGCTCAATCGTGTGCTAGCACGATTTCCTTGAACCTAATTGGATCTAATCCAAATCAATTGGGCTAGCCCAATTGATGACATCCAGATCCTAACCCTTGTTAGTGTGACCCAGTTAGGTTCAATTCTGTATGATAATGAGACATGTCATGATCTCATCATCGACATCATCGAAACTCCTTTCGATGGATCAGAACTCTTCTGATTCATATAATTAGAATGATCGATCATCAAGATCATTCTAATTGCTCTCAAAATCCACTAGTGACACCTAGCAGTATATGGTGGCAATCCATTAGAACTGAAGATGAACCTCTCAGTGCAGCTACTTGTGTGATTGAGCTTCTCTACCATGAGTTCCGACTGAATTAGGGTTAAGGTGAACTCGTCAAACCCAACATCAGTCATATGAATTGATCGATCGATCTGAGTCTGATGTGAAACTCCAATAGAAAACTCTTTTCCATTATTTCACTCTGCCATGGTCATGAGTTTAAGGACTCGATCTTTCGATCATCATAGGACTACTCCTCTCATCTATCGAGGTTGATGATCCCATCTTGGTGCAATCTGGTTCCTACAATGAATATGCTACAGCCAACATACACCTCAGGATTTTGAATGGCTAGGAGACCGAGTTATGGTGTAGTCAAACTATAACATACTCAAGGTAAACTGTTGATGCATCTCAGGTCAAAAAACTAGACACACAACTGCAGCATCGAGCTAGTCATCGACAAGAAAGTAGACTTCCTTTTGACTACTCGATATGATCACGCTCAGTACTCTCGTTCTCAATGAATACCTATACTCTCACTTCAGTGTCTCCACACCGTAGACTTAAGATACATCTACCCTAAGAAAGCGATCGTACACCAACCTTTCAGATCGATCACCATCCTTATGATGATCCTATGGTCAGGAGCTGTTTATGAGTTAGTTATGTAAATTCATGCCTTAAATTTTCAACTCTTGAAAATATGAATTGACATTCCTACTAACTCAAAGAATGTATCACAGACCAATGTACACAATGTGATAGAAGAATAACCAATTTATTAATTTATAGTTAAAATTATAAATTTGTCCTTAGATTTGTACAGGAATGTGTCAGTCAATCTGGCATCTAGGGCACACATCTAACAGGACGCCCAACCTTTGGGCATGGGAAAGAGAAGAGGAAGAGGGTGTGGCATGGAGAAGGGAGAGAGTGAGAGAGATCTAGTTTTTAATCAATAAAAACTAACTTCAAAAATCCTAGGAGACCTTCTCTTTATATAGGCCCTTCTTTGATCCAAATCAAAAATCCAATTCACTTTAAAAGGCACATCCTTATCTCATAAAGATTTTTACCTTTTTAATCTGATTTTTTTTATTAAAATTAGACTTAATTGGTAAGAAATCGACCCCTTTTGGTAAGCATATGGGGTGCCCCAGTCAAATAAGACAATCTGAGTGGGCGCCCCATGTATTATAGGGCAGGTGGTTAGGGCGCCAACCCTTAGCACCCCATTCTAGGGTTTTCATTCAAGAGAGGGGGCATAGACCCTCTCTCTCTCTCCTTTCACACCATGACACAAGAAGGGGCAGGCCCCTCTTGCATTATCTAGGGGTTGGCGCCTCTTGATCCTGTCAAAAATGGAGGAAGGTGCCACCCATCTTTCCAATAATTCCACACACACATTAGGAGATAATGAGGAGATAATAAAGAGATAATTTAGCCAACTTATTGACTTAATTCAATCCTCTTGGGCTCATAATTAGGTGCCTAATAAAATCTAAATAGATTTAGGTTAGGTTCAAAGCTATGGTCTTGATCCAATCGAAGTCCCGAGAAGAATTAGGTTTAATCATATGCTAGCATGGTTCTCTTAAACCCAATAAGATTTTAATAAATCCTAATCTAATTAAAACTTCATAAGTCCAATTGATAAATTCAAGATTAAATCCCTTAATGTGTGACCCCATAGGTTCTATTCTATCTGGTAGTTAGATATATTGTGATCTCCATCACAATATCATCGAAACTCTTTTTGATGGATTGGAACAATTTCAATTCTACCATTCGAGGGACATCGATCATCAAGATGATGTCCAATGAGTCTCACAATCTACTAGTGACACCTAGCAATATGTAGTGACAATCCAGTAGAATGAAAGTATAAATCCTTAGGTGCAGTTATCGTATGATTCAGTCTTTCTATCATGAGTCCTAATTTAACGGAGATTATGGAGAACTTGTCAGACCCCATTGTCAGTCATATACTAAATTGGCTTGAATTGAGTTTATTTGTATATCTTGTAGAAAATTTTTTTTCAGTATTCATACTTACTTTGGCCAAAGATTTTTTGAATTCAGTCTCGTGAATCGCATAGGACTTCTTCTTTTTTACCAAGATCAATAGTGTTGGATTTCGACCACGTAGCGGTTAAGTAATTTTAAAATTTTTAAAACTAAACAAATCAATAGCTTTAACTATTAAAACTATTGAGTCAAACCCAAACCCAAGAATCACCTTGCCGAAGTCAATCAAAACAAAACAAGCATGCAAAAGTGATAGAATTTTATACTTTTTCCAAAATAAAAAGGTGGCACATTGGTGATCTCCATAAGACTCTAAAGTAGAAGTCCTCCAATGATGATCCATACAAAAATTGACCAAGGTCCTTTCTAACCAGTATGCCGCCGCAGCCTTGTCTTCTCAAGAACACTACCAGTTTTGAACTCAAAGAACGATCGTGCCAAAGCCCAGTTGCTTTCAATCTTGCCACTAGAATCATACCAAGAATACACTCTTCAAATATCTTACAACCTAGGATTTGATCTTTGGCTCCAACACATGAAAAAATCAAACCCTAGGGCACACTAGCAACACTTACTAATTCTCTTACCACCCTTCTTGCAACTTTTCCCACTCAATTTCTCCTTGCCTTTTTCTTAATTTTTTTTCAAAATTTTTTCACTAATTCACACACCTCTTATCTCTGGTTTCCATCCAAATTCCTAGTAGCTAGGCTATGTGGGATGTCCCATATATATAAGGGACCAAGAGACATGTCATGGGACCAAGGGGCGCCAACCTTTGGCGCTCCACTTTCTCACATAATGAATAAATTCATCATGTAGAATTATGGCACAAAAGAGCCTTCACATAGAAGGACTCTCCCTCTTCTATGTCCCATAAAAATTTCATTAAAATTTGGTGACAAAACATTAAGGATCTGGTTGAGAATTTAAGGCAACGTGTAATGATAAGAGTCTTCATGAAGGACTCTTCATCTTCACATGCTAAAATGAGTGGGGCGGCAATTTATTTCTGGTGTGGCTTCTGGTGGGTATAGAGGAGTCCTTCTTCACTTGAAATTATTTCAAGTTGGGTAGGAAATCAATTAAAATAGACCCAATCCCATTAGGTCAAAGACAACTGGTCTAGGTTAGCTCAAACACTTTGATCTAGACCAATTTAGAAACTTGGGTTAATACAATATGCTAGCATATCTAATTAAACTATAGAATTTATATTAAACTAATTAAATTAGATAAAGATCAAATCTCAAAGTGTGTGATCCATTGGGTTCCAAATTTAGCCAACAGTAGACCTAGACTTTCGATGTAACCCTAATCCGATTAGATTAGGTCACCCAAAGAGTTTCAATCAATTAGGACTCTTCCTAATTGATTCCAGAATTATACCCTTTTAATTCTGATGAGTTCACAAGTCAAGATTGATGTCTAGCATTGTGTCATGACTATCTGAAAGATTTAAAATTTTGATAAAAAATTATTAAAATATTCTTCAATGGTCAATTATCATGTAATTCAATCTTTCAGTCAAACAACATCTTAGATGAGCTGTAGGTATGGAAACATGTTAAACCCAACCATTTATCTTTATGTATCTCGATCTGAAGGCGATAATTCAAATGATGATATATTAAATTTTTTTTTTATAATTATCATCCTGCTTTGGCCAAAGACTTTCAGAATCACCCATCTATGAGATCACATAAGATGTTTGCTCCCCTTATTAGGAGTGACTGATCCCTTATTGATCACTCACAACCTCCATGCACACTTCACCATATCCAAAACATCCCATACAATGATCAAAATGTTGGAATTTGGGGTTTGGTGCATGCATATATGTTTCAAAACTTTTATTTTCTAAACACCATAATGGAGAATAAGATTAAAATATTTTTAATCTGAATTATACATGCATGAATACATAAAACCACATAGATCTATCTCATATGCTGAAATTCAGATTGTCATCAAATCACATACCTGTTTCGCAATCTTTTTCTTCAAATCTAGATCTGAAAGAGAAGAGGTTCTCTCTTAGCCACACAAGTGTCTGACCTCTATGAGTATCCACTCAGGATCAGCCTAAAATAGCTCTCTTTAATCTGAATTTTTGTTCTCCAAAATTTAACTTGCTGAAACTGAATGAAGCCTGGATCGCGATCAACACTTGATCTTTCTCCTTTATCTTCTTTTTCTTCTCTTCTCTAGAGTTTCTTTCCTTGTTATGTGCTACTACCAGATGCTAGAAACCAGCAAGAAAAAGGCACCCAATAGCCTTTAGGCATGGGACTCCTTGGGACATGCATCCCAAGAGAAAGGGGGTGTGGGATGCCCAAGAGAAGAGAAAGGGAGAGGAAGAGAGGGTGTGGGACTTCTCTTTTGGCATGTGGGGTTGCTGGTTTGGATGCTCTAGAGACCTTAGAAAAGGTCCTTTTAAATAGGCACAAAGATTGAATCCTATTCAATCATATAATACAGTCCTACTTGCATTGGGTTTTCTATTAACTTAAGTTATCCAACTTACTTTAGGAGACCCTTTAGGTGCCAACAATTTGAGCTCTTGCACTCATAATTAGACACCCCAAAATACACCCAAGAGATGCCCCATAAGAGAACTAAAGGCTCTCTAATCAATGGACACTTTCAACTTGATCAAATCAAGTTGGTGCCCAAGAATAACTTCAAGAAAATTAATTAGGGACATGCATCCTTAATTTATATGATCCATAACCTTAGACACCCAACAATTAGAGTCTCATAAATCTTATTCATGTAGGTTATTAGTAGATAATTAAGTTAAAATTATCTTATCAAATAAGTAATCCCAGCAGAAAGAGAAATTGGGTCCAACCATGTGCTAGCAAGGTTATCATGAATCCAATCGAATTTCTCTAAATCCAATTGATACTTCATATGCTTAATTGCTTATTCCAAGCCTAATCTCTTTGTTGTGTGACCCCATAGGTTCAATTCTATCTGGTAGTGAGACATACAATGATCTCTATCATCGTATCATTGAAACTCTTTTTAATGGATCAAAATAATTTTACTCTAACTCAGCAAGGATTGTCGATCTAGAAAATCATAGTGAGCTCTTTCAATCCACCAGTGACACCTAACAGTATGTAGTGGCAACCCAGCAGAACTAAAATAAACCTTTAGGTATAGTTAACGTGTGATTCAGTCTCTCTATCATAAGTCCCGACTAGATGGCAGGTCATAAATAAATCATCAAATCTCAACATTAGTCATATGATAAATTCGATTAGCTCAAGTCCAGTTGTGACTTCTATGAAAATTTTTTTTCATCAATCATACTATTATGGCCACAGACTCTTGGACTTAGCCTCTCAAATCTCATAAGACTACTCTCTATCAAGATCGATAGATCCTATCTTGATGCTCATCCCACTCCTACAGTGGACCAACTGTCGCCAACATCTACTACAAGGGCTCATTGAGACCTATGTTTATGTGTCAGTCAAACTCCAATAGCCTCACTACAAGTAGTAGTACTATCTCAAGTCAAAAGATCAGTCACACAACTACAGCATCGAGACAATCACTGATGATCGAATAAAAATCCAAATGATCTCTCGTATGGTCACACTCAGTACTAGTTGTTCTCTAACAACTACCCACACTCGTCGCCCTATGTCTCTACACAGTAGATTAAAGACTCATCTATCTTGAAAGAAGTGATTTGTGCATCAGTCTATCTGGATCTATCACCATCTTCATGATGATTCTATAATCATGAGCATTTAGGAATTAAATACATGCCTCTAATTCTCAATACCTTAATAATATGTATCGAAACTAATTTCATGGATGATTCAAGGACACATCACACTTGAATGAAAAAAAACTTTCCTTTTATTATCATATCAATATATTAAGTATAAAATTATACCCTAAAATTATTACAATGTGTTAGCCATATTGGCTTCTAGGACATACATCTAACAATCTTCCACTTGGACTAAAGTCAATTGGCCACAAATCTAAATCCCATCTTCTTGGTGGACTTTCATTTTTGGTTGGCTCAACTGCTTACTCAGTGGATCTGCCATGTTATCCATGGAGTCTACTCTTCGCACCTCGACATATTTCTTTTTGAGGTAGTCGCATATGATATAAAACCACCGCTTGATGTGCTTAGATTTTTGATGAGACCTCGGCTCTTTAGCAAGTGCTATGGCTCCATTGTTGTCGCAGTACAGTGGTATGGCATCCGATGTCATAACCCCAAATTTTGCAATGAACTTTTTGAACCAGAAGCCTTCTTTTGCAATATCCGAAGTAGTGACATACTCAGCCTCCATGGTCAAATCTGCTATGATGGGTTGCTTGAAACATTTTTAGCTAACTACGTCATTATTGCAAACAAACATGTATCCTGACATAGAATTTCTATCATTAGGATCAGACATGAAGTCTGAATCAGTATAGCCCTCGACTCGCAACTTAGAATCTCCTCCAAAGATCAAGAACAAATCTTTAGTCCTTCTTAAGTATTTAAGGATGTTCTTCATAGCTATCCAGTGCTCCTCACTTGGATTCGACTGAGATCTGCTTATGACACTCACAGCAAGAGTAATATCAGGTCAAGTACATAGCATGACATACATGAGGCTCCCTATGATCGAGGCATAAAAAATCTAACTCATGCGCTAAATCTCCTCAAATGTGGTTGGACACATCATCTTGAGAAGACTAATACCATGCTTGAGAGGTAAGAGACCTTTCTTGGAGTTTTTTATGCTGAACCTTTTCAGCACCTTCTCTATATACAGCTTTTGTGACCGGCCAAGCATCCATTTAGATCTATCCCTATAGATCTTTATTCTGAGAATATATGATGCTTCCCCTAGGTCTTTCATGAAGAAGTTTTTGGACAACCATCTTTTAACCGTAGTCAGCATGGGGATATCATTTTCAATGAAAAGAATATCATCTACATACAATACGAGAAAGGTGATCGCACTCCCACTGACTCTTTTGTATACACAAGGTTCCTCTTCATTTTTGATGAAATCAAATAATTTGATTGCTTCATCAAAATGATGGTTTCAACTCTGAGAGGCTTGCTTTAATCTGTATATGGACCTTTACAGCTTGTAGACTCTGTGATCACCATCACCAGACATGAAACTCATAGGCTGCTCTATATAGATATCTTTCTCAAGATATCTATTTAGGAAAGCAGTTTTCACATCCATCTGTCAGATTTTATAATCATAGTAAGCTGCAACAGCAAGCAAAGTGCGGATGGATTTTAGCATGACTACGGGCGAGAAGATTTTCTGATAGTCAATACCCTCGCACTGACTATAACCTTTAGCCACAAACCTATCTTTATAGGTTTCTACCTTACCATCGGCACCTATCTTTCTTTCGTAGATCCATTTACATCCAACAGATATAATACCCTCAGGTGGATCCATTAAAGTCCAGACTGGATTCGAGTACATCGAGTCAATTTTTGACTTCATAGCATCTAACTATTTCTGAAAATCAATGTCAGATATCATCTCGTTAAAGATATTAGGATCATCAGTATGACCCCTATCTCCCATTAAGAATATTTTCTTTACTTCCTCCATAAGCATACCCATGTACTTTTCAGGAGGTCAAGAGACCCTGCTAGATCTATGAGGTGGTAGAGGAACATCAACTACTGACTCATAGACTATGGATTTGTGAAGATTTATAGCTTTGGGCTCTTTAAAGACTTTCTCTTCGAGCTCCACTACCTCCCACTGCCACCATCTTGGATAAACTATTTTTCTAAGAATACGGTGTTTTGACTCACAATCATATTATGGTCTTGTGGAAAATAGAAGTAGTATCTCATGGATTCTTTTGGATACCCTATAAAGCAAGCTATAATAGATCTATCCTCTAACTTATCTACCATCTATCTCTTGACATAGGCCGGACATCCTCAAGTCTTGAGATAACCCAGACTCGGCTTTTTACCAAACCATATCTCATATGGTATGGTAGGAACAGACTTTGATGGAACCCTATTCAATAAGTGAATGGCAATTAACAAGGCATGTCCCCAAAAAAATAAGGGTAGATCAGTGAAGCTCATCATAGATCAGACCATATCTAATAGGGTCTTGTCTCTCTTTTCAGATATCCTGTTGAGCTGAGGTGTTCCAGGAGGGATCCACTAAGACACTATGTTATTGTCCTTAAGATATCTCAGAAATTTTTGACTAAGGTATTCACTTTCTCGATCAGATCGAAGAACCTTAATAGGTTTGTCTGTCTGTTTTTCTACTTCATGCCTGAATTGAAAGAATAGTACCCAATAAGCCAATCACATGGGGATGTGAAGGGACTTTTCTTTATTTTTTTCCTACTCAGTTGCATGACATTAGTTATATTACTCATAAGGTATTGTGTTTTATCATTTGCTACATCATATTTTTTTTATAATTATGATAAATCTCATAGATTAGGACAATGATTTTAGGGCCATGATGAGATCATGCTAGTGAGATCTAAAATCTTGATAGCCTCAATCTAAAATATTCTTAGTCATTGGATCATCGAGTCAGGGTTCGATGATATCGAAAAGGTTGGTACATCCTATGTATGCTCAATGGAGAGGGTGGTTGATCTCACAATCACTTATGTGGTGACACTAATATAAGGATGTAAGTACTCATTAGAGAATGAGTTCACTGAACTAACCTGCAGAAAGAATATCTGATGGAGCCTTACAGCATATCAATAGATGGTTCTTTAGTGGGAGTGGTGCATGTGATCCTTTGACCTGAGATCACCATGATACCTTATGTACATAGACCCTTACTTTGGTTTATTTTCTAGTACACCACTTTGAGATGTGTGTGGGATATTCTAGGTATGGAAAAGTATGCATAGAGGTTGTGAGTGGTCAATAAAGAATCGATCACTCCTTATAGGAGGAGAGAACATCCTATGTGATCTCATAGGATGGTGACTCTGAGAGTCTCTGACCAGAGCAAGGATGAATAGTCAAAAAGATTTCTATTGATTCATCAATCGAGTCATCATCATCAGATCGAGATACATATAGATAAGTATTTGGGTTTGACATATTTCTATACCCATGGTCTTTTCGGGATGTTGTGTGATCGAAGGATTGAATTACACAGTGACTCACCATGGAAGGATAATTTTGATATTTTTATCAAATTTTAAATCTTTTGGATAGTCATGACACATTACTAGATGTCAATCTTAACTTGTAGACTCGTTAGAATTAAAAAAATTTAATTCAAAAATTAATTAAGAAGAGTCCTAGTTGATTGGAACTCTTGAGCTAACATAATCTAATCGGATTAGGGTTACATCGAGAGTTTGGATCTACTACTAGCTAGATTTGGAACCCAATAGGTCACACACAATAAAAATTTGATCTTGATCTAATCTATTTGATTTTATTATAAATTTAATGAGTTAATTAAATTGCTAGCACATGAATTAACCCAAATTTTTAATTAGATTCAGTGCAAAGGTGTTTGTACTAACCTA
This sequence comes from Elaeis guineensis, assembly GCF_000442705.2. Taxonomy (NCBI): domain Eukaryota; kingdom Viridiplantae; phylum Streptophyta; class Magnoliopsida; order Arecales; family Arecaceae; genus Elaeis; species Elaeis guineensis. The sequence continues at coordinate 56,188,757 of NC_025995.2, read as the reverse complement.
GACCTGTTGTCTTGACCTAATGTGATTGGGTTAGAACCATCTATTTATTAGCTAGTTTATCTAGTTTATATGGAAGTGTTCCATATGAATCCACCATCTCCATGTCTTTCACCATGCCAAAGAATTTTATGGTGTCATTTATTTTGGGCGTTAAGAGAAGAAGTCCTTCACACTTACTTCTCTTAATTTTTATTCCAAGTTCCATGTGTTTTCTTTTGTTCCTCATGTCATGAGATGGCACTTGGGGTATGGGGCATGGAAGAGAAGGAGGAGTCCTCTTGGAAGGAAATTGAATGCCATAAAATTTAATGGGATGCCATATGTATGTGTTGATATGGAAGAGTCCATAATATCATGGACTCTTGGTATTTCTCGCCCTCCCTCTTATTCCACGCACCATTTGATGGTTTCTGGATTTTGTTGGAACAAAAGTAGAGGAGTCCTTCTACTTGAAGGCTCTTCCACACCTAGAGCTTCTATATAAGGAATTAATTACTTTTGGAAACATTGGGATGACACATGGGATGTGTTTGGGCCAAAACTTCATTTATTTTCTCCCTTAAGCCTCTTAATTTTTACATGCCAATTTTATGGAACCAGAGAAAGAAGAGTCCTTCTACTCCTAGACTTCTTCATGCATTATTTTAATGTGGTGATTTAATTTCACCATGTGGAGAATTTGGGATGCCAAAAGTTGGCGTCCCTTGGAGATTATGTGGCGCCCCTTTGTTACCTATTTAAAGGGAGCGCTACACCTTGGTTCTACACCCAATTTCTGGCTGAGAGTTGGCATGAGGATGAGAGGAAAATGAGAGGAAAAATCTGGATAAAGACAAAGAAAAAGGGAGAGAAAAATAGAAAGGAAGGGAAGAGAGAAAAAGGAAAGTATGAGATGCTTGTCCAAAAAATCAGATTGTTCATGTATTGAACATAAAATCTGATGTGTGTGTGGTGAGATCTTTTGAAAATGAATTTCTAAAGAGGTTCTAGTTGAGGTCATGAAGACATACAAGTGATGGTGCAATCAGTTTTTGTGAAAGACGGACTACAAAAAGCTTGCAAGGAAGGCTGCAGCACCATGTTGAGTTGGGAAGGGCTCTGATCAATCCTGTGTAGATCACCGTTGGAGGGCTTCTACTTTGGAGTCTCATGGAGGTCTCAAAATTATCAAATCATGGTCTTCTTATTGGTATATGACTTTTGGTCTCTTCCTAATATGTATGTTTTTGATCATTTGATTGTAATCATCAAGAGGTTCCTAGGATTTTGTGTTTCGATGTTTTTGTTTAATTATTAAACTATGTTTTCAATTGTTGAATGCATATTAAAAAAAAATTTTAAAATCCATATTTCGCTACATCATCAGAACCCAACAGTGGTATCAGAGCCACCCTTGATTGATTCAATCAAATTTCATGTTATTTTTGTGATATGGATTAGATCCCGTTCAAACTATGTCAAAATCAGATTTTCTGATTGATGTTTAGTTGATGTTTATGATGTATTTTTGTTAATGATAAAGTATTATCAATCCATGATCAAATTTTAGATATATGAATTTCATGGTTTTTATACTTGTTAGACAAGTTTTAGATTAGATCCCATGATCTAATTTTTTGATGGAATTAAAATCCAGTGCATGTGATGCATGGGGGTCTTGGAATGACACATATGGATGTACATTGCCAAAACTTAGGATTTTTGCATATGATGCATTCACCTAAGATCCAAACATGGACCCTCATGTTATCGGACACTCACCATTGTGGGTTGACCATCTTGGTTGATGCCCGAGTATATGTGGAGTCAAAATATTTTTAGTCATGGAAAGGAAGCATCAGACATGGATTTGGGTTTTTATCGATGGATTGGTTTAACTATAATACATTATTCTAATATGATTAGAATTAATGATTATAGATTAAATCAATTTTATAAATCTAATTTGATTAGAATTCATGTTTAAAATTAGGTTGATCAAATTGTCATTTATCTAATTTGATTAGGGTTTGAGTCATGATTGACCAAATCTATGATTAACCTAATTGAATTAAGGTTAATCTATGAATTGGTCAACTCAACTCAAATGAATGATAAATGATTGACTTAAAGTTAATATTTTGGTCAAGAGTTGAATCCAAATCAAAAATCCTAAGATGGGTCCTATGCCCATAAATTTAAACATCTTAATTGACATGTGTTTGAATGATATCACAATGAAAATAATATGAGTTATTTGTTATAATATTTTATAATTATTATAAAATACTTATTGATTGGTTATAGACTATGGTACATCTATGTGATGGATGTATGCATGAATGCTTTCTTGCTAGTTGATTATATAAATGCATCTGCAAGAGTTCCAATAGGGGCTGGGTGCCCCTGATGCATTGTATTATTAGCTGAACCTTTTTTTTCTATATTCCTAACTATTGATTGAGATTTTTACATGTTGATGTAAAATAATTGAAAAAAAATTATTTGAGAGTAGATTGAAATTATTTCATTCTATTTTCAAATAAAGATCAAGCATTCATGGTAGACTTCATTGTGATGAAGACTAGACTATCAGGCTTTTGGAGAGCTGAGGTGTATTAAGATTGACCATGAGATGGTTCAATCTATGATGCACCTAGGGTTAGACCCTTAGATCATCCTGTGGCTCGGGTGATTTTTTTAAAAGTCCATAACCATTTGTCTTCCTCTATATGCTCTTACTTGTTGGTAGTTAGGAATTTTAATTTATATTGCATATGATGCATCTAAATGTTTAGGATGTGCATGAGACCTAAGTTTCTCATATAAATTATATTAAGTCATAATGGCAAAGTATTAAGAACACTACCCATGCCTTTCTTCATGCTAAGTCAGTATTATCTCAAAAACCATAGTAGGCTTGTTGTGCTATCCACAAGGCTTGCTGTGGGGACTAATTTGATACTGTCTTGGTGCATTATGAAGCTAATGGTATTTAGCTTATACTAGGTCAATAGAGTATGTCAAAAATTATAGTAAGTTTATTGTGCTATCCACAAAGCTTGCTATAGTGATCGGTATGATGTTGACTTAGTGATGCTTATGGTATATTCTGGTAGTGCTATCTTATTGTGCTATCCACAAGAATAGTATTATTCAGGTATGATCATATAGAATTGAAGGGTATGACTTAACTAAAATTTTATAGTTTGTTGTGCTATCCACAAGTCTATAAGTATTTTAGAGGCAAAAGTTATGTTGAAAGTTGCATGAGATGCAATTAGTAAAGAGTTACTTACCCTTGAACCCATAGGAGCTTGTTGTGCTATCCACAAGGCTTTTTATGAAAAATTGAGATATCAACCCTACTAAGGAACTTCATGATAAGGTTCCTCGATTTCATACTTGAGGGCTATGAAATTTATTAAAATAGTGGGAGACATAATTAGATAAAAATCTTCATCTAAATTGTGCATATCATCATGAGTAGTCTTTTTTATGTTCTTATATTCACATATGCATCTTTACTATCACTGCATAGTAAATTTTTAAATAGATCGAACATCATGGAATGGTTGAGAAAAAGAAGGTGAAGAATGTCTTCACTAGGGTATTTAATTTATTATTATAGCTATATAGAAAAAAATTGTAAGAATTATCTTGCAAGTGTGAAGCAAGAGCAGAATGCAAAAGTTACATCTGCTAATAATTTATATGAAATACAAATTAATTGTCATTAAGTGTTTCAGCTTTAAAATATTGGGTATGTGATACCTTATATAGGTTCTACTTATGCATAGTGTTGCTAGACCTATAAAGCTGAAGAATGGTGACTACTAGCCTTTTGGCACTGATGGATAGTCCATTCATATTGAGACTATAGAAATCTATGTAATCTTATAGCAAAGTTTAGAAACTAGTAGATCGTTGTTATATACCTAAATTTATCAGAGACATTATTTCAAATCTTTTGCTGTTGTAGCATAGTTTTGAAATTAATATAAAGAGTAAAAGTGACTCTCCTTCTAAAAAATTTTGTGGCTATGGTATAATGATAATGGTCTTATTTTTTGTCACTCAATGATGTTGTTCTTCATATTGATGAGAATAAGAAATAAACATGTAATAGTCACATATCTCAGGGTAAGCAAGGTATTAGGTCCTGAACATATGGATGTTTGAAGATTAATAATATCTCGATCCAGAGATTGACACTTCATATGTGATATGATGTGTTCTCTAAAATACTTCACAAATCTTATTATCTCTTTCTAAAAAATATTTTAAAAATTATTATATATATTAGATATCAATAAAATCTATAATAAGCACTTCATATGAGATATGAAAAAAAGACAAAGATGAAGGTTGCCCAACTTATGTGAAAAGAGTTGATGTACATAAATTTGAGCTAGAATAGGTTCATATAAGCATATAGGTTATCCTAAAGAATAGTATGAGATACTACTTCTACCACCCTACTGGACAAAAGGTGTTTTGTTAGTAGGTATGCCACATTTTAGGAAAAAAATTTTTTCTAAGAAGGGATAGTGGGAGGATAATTGAACTTGAGAAGTTCAAGTCCTATGAGCTATCCTATCATAACCTGTGGAGTGTCCACAAGTTGATTCTCGACCAGATATGTTCATTGATGAGGCACTATCATGATACATACATTCTCATCGAAAGTCAATTCGAGTGTGTAATGTACCACTCAAATATGATTTATCATTGAGAATGACGATACACCATACATCATTGAGAATGGTGTTTTCTTGACCTATTCGGAGATAGTCATGAGTAGAGACTTTGATAATTAGCCTCAAATCATATTATCTGAAATTAACTCCCAGAACATCAACCAAGTATGGACCATGGTTGAAGCACCTATGGGTATGACCCAATAGGTTGCTAACAGGAATGTGATCCGGATTTTTTGCTATTGCCACACTGTTAGAAATTATGCTTTAAAACCAATCATGTGATAATTGAGTTCATCCTTGTATATGAATTATTGATTATTGAATAAAAGTTATTCTGACATTTGTCATCATAAAATTACATCTTTCTTGAACTCTTGTGTTGTGATGAAGTCCTTAAAACTATGCTAGTATGCGATAAAGAGAGAATTTATCGTATAGTTCTTAAACTTATTCACGATCAAATGATACGTCATTATAGGATGATGATGTTTATCGAGTAGAGATCGTTGTATGCCATATGAGTTAGTTGTCCTCTTAACCAAGGAGTGTGGTGATGCTGATATAGCATACAAGTGAGATGTAGGGGTACATCATCACTGAACAAGTGACTCACCTACTGAGCATTCTGCTGTCAAGAGCTACTCACAAAATACATGGGTATAAGTGTCCTTCAGACCTAAGATTACCATAGTGACTTACAAGCAACTCACTGTACTTTGGTGCCAGACTATCTAGATTTCTAATCCAGTGATAGAAGGCTACTGGATACAGTCAAGTACTTACGAAGTCAGTGTATGGATCAAGATGGGATTGTCTCCTTTGAATTATTAGAGTTAATGTATCACTGTATTTTAATTTAACAAAGCCTTGGCCAGAGTAATCCATGAGATAGATTTGAAAGATTGAAATACAATGTGGATGAAGCAATCTCAGTTGACAGTTAACCTGAGACCATCTTAGAGCATTTAGGGTTAAAAGGATAAATTATGCGGTAACCATGTGTATGGATTTTGAATTTTTTTTTACAATAATTTGACCTATCTGGATGTCGGAAACCATTGCTAGATGGTATCTCGATTAGTGCAAGAATTGGTTCCTGTGCTACTAGCTTAGTGTTTGAACCTATGGAGTCACGCATACAAGTTTGACAAAGTAGGAAGGAATTGACCTATATTTATATATCCAATTTGAAAGTACTTGACTTGATTGAACATATAAGCTAACTTGATTGAAAATTAAGTTATGGGTCAAACGGGATTGAAGAGTTGACTATGTCTAGCTACCATTATATATGAGGTTCAGGTTCGATCTCGAAGATGAACAGTTTCTGATTTATGATCCATGGAGCATATGAAAGATTGGATTTAAGTACTGATTAATTTTAGATTAGATCTAAATTAATTAGTCTTAATTAGATCTAAAATTTAAGTTAGACTTGGTAGAAAAATCCTAAAGAATTTAAGATTGACAGTCTTTCAAAATTATTTCGAATCAGCTTCGAATTAGATTCGAATCGGATCTATTTTGATGAGATATGAGTATTTTCACTTGCACTGAGATTCTTCTCTCACATAGGATAACCAACATCTAATTTGACATTGGTTTGGGGCATCCTAAGTGGGTGCAAAGTGGATGTCATAAGTGATGGTAATTCTATCTCATATAGAAATCTTTCTTTCATGAGTATTAGATTGATTCAAATCAAATTTGAGTTAGGAGTCTTACTCTCATTAGGTCATGAAAATCATCTATAAATAGAGAGAATCTTTACCTATGGATGTATAGAAAATAAATCAGATTGAGAGAAGAGAGAAAGAGAGAGAGAGGCATGTGAAGAGAGAGGTCCTTCATCTTCTCTTACATTTCTCCCTTTGTTGCCGCCTCCTCTCCTTGGGCATAGATCCTTCTTGGGCATTCTATCTGCTGGTATGAGGTGTCACACTAGTACATCTTCTCTCTTATTTGGTTAGCTTTCGAAGAAAATTGGATTAGAGTTCGTTCTGCTTTTCTGCGGCGTCTGACGTGCGTATGAAGTAGAGGGTCTGTACATTCAGTCCTCCATAAAGATTTATATCAGATAATTTGAGATTTGATATCTAATTCTACTGTAAATTAGATAAAAATTTGATCCTTAATCATGTAGATGAATAAAAAAATTTTTAGATGCAACCTGAGCTTTTTGAGGAGAAACAGTTTCTTTCCCTTCAGTTGGTATCAGAGCAGGCCTAAAATATATACATGCATGATGAAATTTTTGAGAATAATTACATTAGTTTTAATTGATTTTTTTTGTAAAATATTAAATCTAATTTAAGTCTATTTATATAAAATTTTTGATCTAATTTTGATCGGATTAGAGGTGCCTAATCAATGGTTGATTGAGATTGTTATAAGTCTGTTATAACAGAATTCTGCTGTTACTGAATTTCTAATGGAATAACAACATGAATTAAAATCTATTTTAAATTTATTTTAATAAAATTTTAATGTTATTATTTTTCTTATGAAGTGGAGTTTATTTTAGATCTAAATTAGATCTATTTTGATGGATATTTAGATCTGAATCCTATCAAAATTTAGCACTGCGCGAAAATAGATTTTACCAAAAATTAATTCTTTATGCATTCATATTTACATCTAATTAATTTTTTATATGATATCAAATTTAAAATTAATATTTTATAATTAGTATAAGATGTATTTCAGATCTGATATGATGTATATGATACATTAAATCTAATTAGATTAGATAAAAAACATAATTGATAAGGTCAAGGATATATTCATGACATAAAATAGTTTCGTCAATAATTGCATATTGATGTAATTATATATAAAATTAGATTTTAGATCTTTGTAGCTTAGTACTCAGATTGATGAGATCACCAGACCATCCGGTTATAGGAGATTGAAGAGATTAATCTCTTTTTTGTCTATTTGATGGGTTCTCTTATGATGTGTATGGGTGTCATTGTAATCTGATTTCATAAAGAAGAAGAATGAATAAATTTTTGTGTATTGTTTTGATCATAAATATTTTTAGATTAGATCTAAAATAATTTAAGATTCATTACAATAGGATAAAATTTAGATATAAAATTATTTTAGATCTGAATTATATATTACATATGATGTAATCGGCATTGATCTAAAGGTTGTCATGATACATGAGATATATGTATGAAGTTTAGATCATACCTATGTATGTTTAATTGTTAAACATATTATGAAAATTTATTTCATATGTTGAAACATATGGCATGCTTCATCTGAAATCCTTGTAGAATAGTTCTACAGACTAAAATACATATTTTACACACTTAATTATGAATTAAATTTTAAATAATCTAGATTTGAGAATTGAGGATCATTAAGACACCACATAAAATGATGGGCAAAGGGTTAGCATGAATCAGGTCCTTCTAATGGATTAGACCTAGGGTTAGAAACATATATGGACCAAATAAAGAAATTGATTAAATCTAATCAAGTGTTGAATTAGATCAAGTCAGTATTTCTCTAAATCAATCTCAATAGTTATAGTTTGATCAAGTCCATGTGTTTGACCCTAATAATAGACCATATTCATGGCTCCATGGTTGAGCCCGAATCTTCTAGTGAACCAAATCGAAACTAATTAACCAGTTGGTGTCTAAGATAAGTTTGGCAGATTTGATCAAGTGATTTTTAATTAGGAGCTATTCACCTAGATGCATCTACAGTGAGTTGGGTATATCTCTCTCACTGATCTCACTTACCTAGCCAATATGGTAGATTATGTTTTGATTAGGCCACTAGTCGATTCATGCAGACCCATGCCATTAAGGTGAATTAGTGTGACTGATTTAGGTGTCTTTAAACCAACTTATGTCTAATCTTTTATATGACTTGGTGAAGTTAGTGGGAGGATTTGCAGCTTGCAAGTAAACTTCTTCTCTTATTTTTAGATCAATGAAATCAAATCCTCTAAATTGTTAGGTCTATAAAATGATAAAGTTATGAGATAACTTAGTCATTGGCTTCCATTAGGGTGCATGATAATGAGTCCAATATTTCAAATAGACATTGGAGGTGCCACACACCTAGTGTCTATTACATATTGAAATTATCATCCACCATATGACCATCATGATATATCTTCAGATCAATGCTCAGGTTGGCCGAGCCACACTCGGACCTGGACATTCGTTTGTTGGATACACTTGATGTTGCTCCACGAATTGATTTGGATGATTACAACACATTTGAAGGGGTTACTAATGATTTTAGCTTGGAAAAAGATTTATTGTATTTCAGAGGCAAATCATAATTTTATCAAGTTTTGATTCAAAAGCCTCAAGAGCAAGAACAGAAGATTTGTGATCTATTGAAGATAATTTCATACTTTTTGGATGGATATGTTGAGAGAAATTCAAGTTTAAAGAATTGGGTCGATGCCTTAGGTCGACACCTATCAAAAGGAGCTAAATGGCATGCCATTTCTGGCTGGCACATCCAAAGAGGATGATCCCATGAGTCGACCTCTGTTGCTGTGCAAGCCAAAGTTGCAGAACAATCAGTTTCTATTTTGTACCACAGAGGTCGACCCTATAAGTCGACCCCTGCGACAAAATTTTTTTGTAACGGCTAGTTTTCAGCTTATTTTGGCCACATTTAATGTTCATTTAACGATCTCCAACGGCTCTATTTTTAGTCTAGATTTATCTTTAGCATCCATTGAAGATATAAAGGCACTTAAAAGAGGGAAAAGCAAGAGATTCAAGTATTCATTTCAGCCCTAAGCAAAAAGACCTCTTCAAGTAAAAGAAGCTTTCAATTCAAGTTCACCAACCCCTCAAGACCTCATTCAAGTCTTCAACCATCTTGAGAAAAATCAAAAAAGCTTTCTTTGTATTGTGTAAAGTGTATTTAAAGTTTTATTTGCTCATTAAAGGAGCTAAATTTATATTTTCATGTGATTAACTCATATACTCTATTTTATCTTGATCTTTAGTTTTGGAAGGGTTTCAAAACTTGAAAAGGTTGGTTCGAACCTTGAATTAGATTGTATTGGGTTGACTTGTATCTGAAAAATAAATGTTCTAGCTTAAGATAGCTAGAGTCAGAGGTACCGATGTTGTATTCTTGTTGAATATGGTTTAGTGGATTTGAATTCCCAAGTAGGAGCTTGGGGAGTAGATGTAGGTGCAAGGTTGGCACCGAACCACTATAAATCTTGTTTATTTGTGTTGTGCTTACTTGCTCTCTTTTTATATTTTCTTATCTTTCTATATTCTTGCATCTAATTTCTACACCTTACTTAAATCACTCTCTACATATATCCTGTTCATTATTATTTAATCATCGTAGTTCTAAATTAACTTTAAAATTTCAAAAATCTAATTCACCCTCCCTCTTGGGTTACATAGGTGGGCAACAAGTGGTATCAGAGCTTGGTGCTCTAGCTTTTTTTTTGATTTAACCATCAAAGAGCCAAAGATCTATGGCAACTCAAGTTGGTGCTTCACTAGTCGAGGAGCAGTCCACAAACCGACCTCCACTTTTCAATGGGTCAAACTACACCTATTGGAAATCTCGGATGAAAATCTTTATCCAAGTACTTGACTATGATATGTGGAGTATCATAATTAATGAACCACACACATCCACTAAGATAATTGATAGTATAGAATCAACCAAATCCGAAAGAGAATGGGATGAGGTTGATAAGAAAATAGCTTAACTCAATACCAAAGCCATGAATATTTTATATTGTGCTTTAGATGCTAATGAATTTAATCATATTTCAATATGCATGTCAGCTATGAAAATATGGGATAGATTAAAAGTAATGCATGAAGGTACTAATCAAGTTAAGGAATCAAAAATTAACATGCTTGTGTACAAATATGAATTCTTTAAAATGGAGCATAAAGAATCAATAACTGAAATGTTTACTTATTTTACGGATATTATTAATAGTCTAAAAAGTCTTGGTAAGTCTTACTCTAATAGCGATCTTGTGAGAAAGATTCTTAGGTCTTTACCAAAGACGTGGGAGGCCAAAGTGACCGCAATCCAAGAAGCCAAAGATCTGAATGTTTTATCCTTGGAGGAGCTTCTAGGATCACGAATGACACACGAGCTAAGCATGAAATAATATCAAGAAGAAAATATCAAGAAGAACAGGACAATCGCTCTGAAGTCCACTACTCAACTCGATGAGGAATTTGAAGAAATAAAAAATGAAGAGAAAGATGAAGATATGGCCCTCATCACTAGAAAGTTTAAAAGATTTTTGAAAAAAAAAAATAAGGGATGAGGAAGAGGCCACCTACAAAAGGGGAGCATAGCAAAAAGAAGGATAAGGAGCAACTCCTAATTTGTTATGAATGTAAGAAGCCGGAGCACTTTAGATCTGAATGTCTATAACTTAAGAAGGCCCACAAGAAGTACAAAAAAAAAAGCTATGATGGCTACATGGAGTGATAGTGATGAGTCAAGCTCCAAAGAAGAAAAGTCTCATGAACAAGCCAACTTGTGCCTTATGGCACATGAAAATGAGGTAAATGCTGAAACTCCTAATAACTTTATTTTTGAAGAACTTCAAGAAGCATTTTATGATCTAGTTGATGATTTAAAGAAGTTAGGGGTAAAGACCAAAGAATTGAAATCAAAGAATCAATCTTTATTAAAAGAAAATGAGTTTATTTCAAATGAAAAATCAGTCTTGACATAAAAAAATTAAAACTTAAAAAATAAAATTACTAAATTAAAATCTATAGTAGAAAAGTTCACTCTAAGTTCAAATAAACTTCAAATAATATTTGATAATCAAAAGGCCGTTTATGATAAAGCCAGTCTTGGCTACAACTCTTTCAAGAAACAAAAATTTCTAAAAAATATCTATGTGAACTCATCAAGCAATAAGTTTTTAAATACTACTTGGTTTAAATGTGGTAAAGAAGGACACAAATCCTATACATGTTTCTCTAGCAAATCTGAAAATTCTAATGTGAAGAAAATATGGGTTCCAAAAGGAACCATTGTGAGTAACTAAAAAAGATCCAAGAAAATTTGGGTACCTAAAGTCAAAACTTAATTTTTGTATGCAGGTGTGTCTTGCATCCCAAGGAACAAATCAAAAATGGTATCTTCATAGTGGGTGCTCAAGATATATGACCAGTGATGAATCCCAATTCATCACACCTAATACAAAAGATGGATGGATGGTCATCTTTGGAGACAATGGTAAAGAAAAGATCATCGATATAGGTAACATTGGTATCACTCCCTCCAAGTATATTGAAAATATTTTATTAGTAGATGGTTTGAAACATAATCTATTAAGCATTAGTCAATTTTGTGACAAAGGGTATAAAGTTATTTTTGAATCTTCATTATGCATAGTAACTAGTCTCAATAATAAAGGCATTAAATTTGTTGGGCGTAGACATGATAATGTTTATATAGTAGATTTGAATGATCTTTCCAAGATAAACATGCAATGTCTAGTAGCCTTGATTGCCAAAATTAATGAGACTAGTTGGCTTTGGCACCATAGGTTTGGACATATTAGCATACATTCACTTTCAAAACTTATTAAAAAGGAATTGGTTATCGGTTTACCTAAATTAAATTTTGAAAAGAATAAAATTTATGATGCATGCCAATTGGATAAACAAACAAAAGTCTCATTCAAATCTAAAAATATTATTTTAATTTTTAGGCTATTAGAATTATTGTACATGAATTTATTTGGACCCACTAGAACTACTAGTTTAGGTGAAAAACATTATGACTTTATAATTATTGATGATTTCTCTCATTTTACATAGGTTTTCTTTCTGGCATATAAAGATGAAACTTTTCATGTGTTCTCAAAATTTTATCGAAGAGTTACTAATAAATTTTTTTTTTTAATTCAAAGTATTCGAAGTGATTATAGAACTGAATTTAAAAATCAATATTGTGAAAAGTTTTGTGATGAAAAAGGTATTGACCATAACTTTTCAGCACCTAGGATACCCCAACAAAATAGGATAGTAAAAAAGAAAAATAGAACTCTTGAAGAAATAGTCCATACCATGCTATGTGAAAGCAACCTCCCAAGATACTTTTGGACGGAAGTAATTAACATAGCATGCTATATTTTAAATCATGCTTTAATTAGACCAATTCTAAAGAAAACACCCTATGAGCTTTAAAAAGGAAGAAAACCAAATATTGTATTTTTTTTATATTTTTGATTGTCGATATTTTATTTTGAACAATGGTAAAGAGAGATTAGGATAATTTGATGCAAAATCCGATGAAGCTATTTTTCTTAATTACTCCTCTTCTAGCAAAGCTTTTAGAGTTTTCAACAAAAGAACTTTAGTAGTAGAGGAGTCAATACATGTTGTTTTTGATGAGACTAATGATCTTCCTTCAAGGAAGAATGAAGGTATTGATGATGTAGATCTTCTTATAGAAGGGATGAAAGAGCTCACCCTAAAAGACTCAACAATTCAAAATAAAGAAGAACATGAAAATAAATAAGATGATGAAGGTGAAGAACAACAAGAACAATCTTAAGGTACAAATGATCTACCCAAAGAATAGAGGTATGATCACAATCACCCCAAAAAATTAATCATTGGTGATCCTACACATGGAGTAAGAACTCATTCTTCACTTAGAGATATATACAATTATTTTATATTTATTTTTTATTTTAAACCTAAAACCATAGATGAAGCTGAAAAAAATTATAATTGGATCAATGCAATGCAAGAAGAACTTAATCAATTTGAAAGAAATAATGTATGGACTTTAGTATCAAGACCTATAAATTATTCAGTAATTGGCACAAAATGGGTATATAGGAATAAATTGGATGAACGTAGAAATGTAATTAGGAATAAAGCTAGATTGGTTGCAAAGGATTATAATCAAGAAGAGAAAATTGATTTTGATGAGACCTTTGCACCTGTTGCTAGATTAGAAGTAATTAGACTTTTACTTGCATATGCATGCTTTATGAATTTTAAGTTATTTCAAATGGATGTCAAAAGTGATTTTCTAAATGGTTATATTGCTCAGGAAGTATATGTAGAACAATCCTTCGATTTTGAAAATCATGCTTTTTCTAATCATATTTTCAAATTAAACAAAGCTTTACATGGTTTAAAACAAGCACCTAGAGCTTTGTATGAAAGGTTAAGTAAATTCTTGCTTAATAATAATTTTTCAAGAGAAAATATAGATACAACCCTTTTCATTAAAAGAAATCATGATGATATCTTACTTGTACAAATATACGTTGATGACATTATATTTGGGTCTATTAATGAAACTCTTTGTCAAGATTTTGCTAAGCTCATGCAGGGGGAGTTCGAGATGAGCATGATGGAAGAACTTACATTCTTCTTCGGACTTCAAATCAAACAAACAAAGGAAGGGATCTCCATCATTCAAAGCAAGTACACAAGAGAACTACTCAAAAAATTTGGAATGAAGAGCTCCAAAGCAATTGGTACACCCATGAGCCCATCATGTAAGCTTGACAAGGATGAAGGAGGTAAAAATGTAGACTCAAAACTTTATAGAGGTATGATTGGTTCTTTATTATATTTAACTGCTAGTAGATTAGATATTATGTTTAGTATTTATTTATATGCATGCTTTCAATCAAATCCAAAAGAATCACACTTAAATGTAGTTAAAAATTTTTTTAAATATTTAAAAGGTACACAAATTTTAAGATTATGATATTCTAAGGACTCATCAATTGACTTAATAGAATATTCAGATGTCGATTTTATTGGATGTAAATTAGATAGAAAAAGTACTAGTGGAACTTGCCAATTTTTTGGAGTTAACTTAATCTTTTGGTTTAGCAAGAAGTAAAATTTGATAGCACTGTCTATGGCCAAGGCCGAATACATTGCAGCCAGAAGTTACTGTGCTCAAATCTTATGGATTAAGCAACAACTTGAGGACTATGGCATCAAACTCAATGAAACTCCCATAAGATGTGATAACACTAGTGCTATTAATCTAACTAAAAATTTATTTCAACACTCTAGATCAAAATATATTGAAATCAGACATCATTTCATAAGAAAATATATCCAAAATAAAGATATAATTCTTGATTATATATATACTAAAAAATAATTGACTGACATCTTTACCAAGGCCTTAAGTGAAGATAGATTTTGTGAAATTAGGAGAGAATTAGGAATCCTTGATTCTTCAGCTTGAGTATCTTTCTGATTTCAAGTTTAATTTACCAAAAATTCATTGAACCAATTTATTTTTGAGCTAAATTCACATCTCTCTTTTCTTAAAAGCTCAAAACTATCCTTCATGTAATCAATTTCTCAAATAGACACCCTTCCTTCAAGTTTCAAGCTTTTTCGAAATTTCTCCATCATTTTTTTAATTTTTTCTTGCCATGAATCGACCCCTAGGGTCAACCCTAGGGTAAACTTGTATTTTTTTTAAAAATCCATCAGACTCTGTTTTATTGAGATTTTTTTGATTGCAAAGAGCTGACCCCTTTATCGTTTGTCTTCCCCATTCCACCGAACAAGATCACCTCCATCTCCACTCTCATCTCAAAATCTCTCTTCCCACCAGATTTTTCCCTTCAAATCATCTCTTTAGGATTTAAATCTCTCTTCTCTTTCTTCTTCATATGGGCGGTTCGAGCTTACCCTAGCTTCAAACCCTCTTTTCCAAACCGACCGTTTATCTCTCCAAAATCTTTGTTTTTTCTTAAAATCTCTTCCACTCTACCCCTCATCAAATCTCCCAGGTTATTTGCAAGTCTCTCCTATCTAAAATGGCTCCCAAATCAAAGCTACCATAGAGAAAAAAATTTGTTCGAGGGTTAGAGGAAGATGTGCGTAGAAAAAGAATGGCAGTCGAGCCCTCTTCTGCTCCAACTCAGTTCCTGGTCTGGCTCTAGCTTCTTCACAGTCCCCACTCAGCCCAAACAAGGTACCTCTCTCCAATCAAAAAGTGAAACCCAGGAAGAATATAGACTTTAAGTTTTTTGAAAAAGAAGGGTTCTCTATTGGATCAAAGATTAAAAATCAAGGATGGGAGTTTTACTGTTCATTAAAAGAAAATACTTATGTTGATTTGGTCAGATAATTCTACTTAAATTTAAGTTACTGCAATGGAACAATAAAATCTTTGGTGAAAGGGGTTAACATTGTTCTTGATCCATTGCACTTGGGACAAATCTTACACTTGCCTTGTGAAGGCTATACTCATATGGAGCTCCCAATCAAAGAAGAAGGATTAAGTACTATCTTAGGGAGGGCATTTACTAGAAACTTGAATAAATTAGAAGCAAAAATTCTTTCAATTGAGATGAGGCTTTTACATCACATGGTAACTAAACTGTTTATCCCTAGGAGTGGCAGACATGACCTCTTATCTGGTAGGGACATATGCATCATCTACCATGCGATCATCGAGACCCCCTTGAACCTTCCTGCTTTGATGTTTGAGGCCATAGGAAGACCCTGAATAGGTTTAAGGCTCACTTGCCTTATGGTATGGCACTCATCCTGACCTTTAGGAGGTTCAAAGTCTGTTTTGAGTGGGAGGCAGTCACCAAATTGTCACACTCTGACACCATCAATCGTCACACACTGCACCACATGGGTTTCTCAAAGACTGATGGTGGTTGGTCGAAGGGTGTTGAGGAGAGAGCTGAGGAGAGAGCAGAGGAAGGACCGTCTTCACCTCTTCATGATCATAAGATATTTTCTGATATTTAGTTTGTGTCTGATCATGAGGCTGGTCCCTCAGAGTCAGTGAGGAGGCATGTTTCTGTACCACTATCTGGGAGTAGAGTAGATCCTTCAGAGGTCAGACTTGCAGACGATCAGATTGAGTTGATGTCCCAACATGTTGCTTTCATTTTATCTCAGCAGTTTGCCACCTCAGGCTTTGCTCAGAGGATAACATCTCAGGCTATTTCTGATCAGACCTTGATCCCTCATATCTCTACTATCTTTCAGATGCTTACAGCTCAGTCTGTACGACTTGAGGAGCTTGAGGAATGTGTTCTGAGACTGACGGACAGAGTTCTAGATTTGCAGAGGCAGGTATTAACCTTAGCCCATCTCCAGCCGCATAAGGACATCATGAAGGTCTCCCACCTGTCTGCAGAGGTGGCTAGGCTTCGAGGCATTTTGCAGAGTGGATTTGATTTTTTAAGGAGAGAGATCAGGGGCTCCAGTGAGACTGTCTCTACTCAGATTGGTGCATTGATGCAGTCTATGATGAGAGCTTTGGAATAATTAGACATCATCAGACTTTCTCTCCTAGTACAGTCCATAGCTTCTCAGGCTCCAGGATCTTCTCGCCTTTCTACTCGTGCTGGTACTTCTACCTGTGGCCGAGGCAGATGAGGTCGAGGACATGCCCGTGGCTTTGATCCTAAGTCTCCTCATCATATCTCTAACTCTTTCGATGCCTTTAGCTATGACATCTATTAGATCTAGCATAGTTAGTCTTTTATGTTTAGGTTCTAGCTTATGGCCTTTGTAATTATTGGCTGATTGACTCATGGATAGTTGTAATTTTTTTTGTTATCCATGACTTTTATATGGCCTGTATGTATTGTGACACATATGTCACATTTTAGATATATATATGTTTTTATCTTGTATGAATGTCTTTGGATTGAATGTCTTAATTCTGTGATATGAAGAATGCCTCCTATATGTGCGATGTAATATTATGAATGGCAATATCTTCTATATGAACAATTTGAAATGTCCTTTATAATTGCTACAGTGAGGGAGAGTCTCTTTCATTTTTTTCTTAAAAAGTGGGAGTAATGATCTTAATTGATATTGTCAAAAAGGAAAAGTAGAGAAATAAAATCGAGCCATAAGCAAAATTGTCTAAAATTGAGCAATAAGTAAAATTGTCAAAGCAAATTTGTCAAAAGAAAATAATCTTATAAGCTATCTTAAAACTAATCTTCAAACTACTCATGATGCTTACTATTCAAACAATTGGCTATAATGATTAAGTGATGCATCTTTATAAATTTGAAATTCTTAATCAATGCTTTATATATGTTATATGTTATATTTTACTTTTGCTCAAACATTTTATCATCATCAAAAAGAGAGAGATTGTTGCTCCATGAATTGATTTTGATGATTACAACACATTTGAGGGGGTTACTAATGATTTTGGCTTGAAAAAAGATTAATTATATTTCAAGGGCAAAATCATAATTTTATCAAGTTCTGATTCGAAAGCCTCAAAAGCAAGAATAGAAGATTTATGATCTATTGGAGGTAATTTCATATTTTTTGGATGGATATGTTGAGAAAAATTCAAGTTTAAAAAATTGGGTCGACCCTTTGGGTCGACTCCTATCAAAAAGGGCTGAACGGCACGCCATTTTTGATTGGCACACACAAAGGGGATGACCCCATGAGTCGACTTCTGGTGCTGTGAAAGCCAAAGTTGCAGAACAGTCAGTTTCTGTTCTGTACCATAGAGGTCGACCCTATGAGTCGACCCCTGTGCAGAGGTCAACCCTATAAGTTGACCCCTATGATGAAAAATTTTCGTAACGGCTAGTTTCAGCTCATTTTGGCTGCATTTAATGTTCATTTAATGATCTCCAACGGCTCTATTTTCAGCTCAAATTTATCTCTAGCATCCATTGAAGATATAAAAGCACTTAAAGGAGGAAAAAAGTAAGAGATTCAAGCATTCATTTCAGTCCTAAGCAAAAAGACCTCTTCAAGCAAAAGAAGCTTTCAATTCAAGTTCACCAACCCCTCAAGAGCTCATTCAAGTCTTCAACTATCTTAAGAAAAATTAGAAAAGCTTCTTTCATATTGTGTAAAGTGTATTTAAAATTTTATTTGCTCATTAAAGGAGCTAAATTTATATTTTCATGTGATTAACTCACATACTCTGTTTTGTCTTGATCTTTAGTTTTAGAAGGGTTCCAAAACTTAGAAAGGTTGGTCCGAACCTTGAATCAGATTGTATTGGGTTGGCTTTTATCCAAAAAATAAGTGTTCTAGCATGAGATAGCTAGAGTCGGAGGTACCGACGTTGTATTCTTATTGAATACGGTTTAGTGGATTTGAATTTTTTCCAAGTAGTAGCTTAGAGAGTGGATGTCGGTGCAAGGTTGGCACTGAACCACTATAAATCTTATTTGTTTGTGTTGTGCTTACTTGCTCTCTTTCTAAATTTTCTTATCTTCTTGCATTCTTACTTCTAATTTCTACATCTTGCTTAAATCACTCTCTACATATATTCTGCTCATTGTTATTTAATCCTCGTAGTTCTAAATTAACTTTAAAATTTTAAAAACCTAATTCACCTCCCCTCTTGGATTGCATAGCTGGGCAATACTTGATGTGCCATGTTAATGGTTGGACCTAACTGAAATTTTTAGTCGAGGTGCCACATGCCTGCTGAAGGGATGCCTGGGGCAAAACTTATTGCTAGAAATTGTTTAGAGAAATAATTGGTTATGAACCTACCTTTGGATGCACTAAGATTGGTCGAGCCATACTCGGGTCCGAATGCAATCCGTGTGGATTCTAGTACCCACTAAGGAATTAGTGTAATTCCTCGAGTTGGAGATAGAGGCTATTAATTCATAAAAATAGTGAGAAGATATTTAGACTAAAGTCTATATCTTTAGGATCAAAAATAATTCATATACTAATAGGCTAATATTTTTTCTTTTAGTTATGGCCAACACACTATCCCTCCGTACGCTGTTGGATAGCGACAGGCTCACCGGACCCAACTTCGATAGCTGGTATCGAAAGTTGAAGATCGTTTGGGTGAAGAAAAGTGTGGTGGGTGATGTGTATGTATTTTAAAAATTTTTATAATAAAATATATATAGATTAAATAATTTAATCTATAATATATGCATAGATCAAATCTAAATCACCATACAGGATCTATGACATAAACTAATATGCATGTATACACATCTAAAATTTAAAATTCAGCAAGTACAGAATATTTTTAATTTATATTTAGATCATATCTAAATATTAATTGAATTCAAAATTTCATACTTGAGTACAGATAGCAGATCACCACATCCGAAATTCATGGTAGATGGTTCGTCATGATGCTTGATAGCCGCACACGCGTCCAGCCTTTATAGGTATCCACATGAAGTCCTTGTACTGATCGATCTCCTCGGAGAGCTAGCTCATGAGGACACCATTCTTTGGCTGATCTAAGAGAAATATAATGAAGATGAAGAATAAAAAGATCCTCTCCTTTTCTTCCTGGATCCATGCATCTGATTTCTACAATAGAGATCAAGAGAAGAACCCTTTCTTCTCAATTTTCATGCATAAGAGAGAACCTTTCTCTCTTCCTTTCATGCCTTTGAGAAGAACTTTTCTTATCTAATTTTCTATGATAAAAAACAAATTTAATCTGATTTTTTATGCTAAAAATTATATAAAATTTTGAGATCTAGAAAAATCCAAAAGAGGGATCTAAGAGAAGAACCGTTCTTCTCTCTTCTTTTTCTTTTTTCTTCTTGATCTAGAACTCTAGGAAGCCCCAAACATCCAACCAGATTTTTTTGTTATTTTTTTAAATTTTTATATTAAAAATTAAATTTAATCTAATTTTTATCTTAAAAAAAATAGAAAAAAAATTAAGAAAAGAACTCCTACTTCTTCAAGGCTGCGCACAAGAAAGAAGATCCATCTTCTTCCTTGATTTAGAACTTCAAAAAGCCCCAAACATTCAATCAAATTTTTTTGATATTTTTTCTTCAAATTCTTATGTTAAAAATAAATCTAATCTAATTTTTATCTTAAAAAAAATAAAAAAAAATCTGAAAGAACAACTCCTTCTTCTTCAAGGCTGCGTGCAAGAAAGAAGATCATTCTTCTTCTTTGATCTTTCTCTCCTTAGAAAGAACTTTTCTTCTCTAATTTTTTGCCATATAACCAGTAGAAGAAACTCTTTTTGATGCCCAAAAATCAGCAAGAAGCTCTTATAAAATCCTTTCAAGAAGGGAGGAGAAGAGGAGAGATGGCGTGTGGATGTTGGGGCGTCCAACTCTTGGACACCCCCTTTTGTTTTTGGCGACAAGAAAGAGATGGAGAGATGCCCTATTTTCCACGGAAGAGAGGAGAGGGCGCACAACTC
The DNA here is from genome assembly GCF_000442705.2 of Elaeis guineensis. Classification (NCBI taxonomy): domain Eukaryota; kingdom Viridiplantae; phylum Streptophyta; class Magnoliopsida; order Arecales; family Arecaceae; genus Elaeis; species Elaeis guineensis. The sequence continues at coordinate 56,167,914 of NC_025995.2, read as the reverse complement.
TTTTGGGGCGTGGGATCTTACAGTGAAGAGAGGTGTGGTGTGAGAAATAAATATCACATGAGGCTTTCAAGTTGGTCAAGTCCTATTCCTAATAGGACTCAAGATCTTTTTCAACTTCTAACAATTCTTGGATCCAATCCTAACTAACTTAAGAATTAGTTATAACAAACTAACTAATTAGATCCTAGCTCAATTATTAGGCCCCAGTTAAATTTGTAATTAGTTAGATTAAAATTCTATTGATCCAAGGATTGATTCTTGATGGATATCAGAGAAGCTATTTGATAATAGGGCTTGATCCAATCAAGTCTATTATCCAATGGGATTGGATCCAATCAAAGCCTATATCAAACTAATCCTGTTAATTTGATTTTAGATCCTTGAGATCAATTGAAATAAGCCCTATTATTCAATAAGATTACATCCAATTAATCCAAAGCCTAAATAAAAATAATTAAATCATATTCATGCATCCCTGAGATCAATTGGAATAAGCCTTATTATTCAATAGGGATGCATCCAATCAATCCAAAACTAATCTAATTGAATCCAATTCAATTTGATCTAATTTAATCTCTATTGCTTAATCAAATTGAGCTAATTAATAATCATATTATTAATTAATTATTCTTCTAATTTACTAATCATTAGTAAATAATTTATTACAATCTTTGCATAGGATTAATCATCAATCAAATTAATAATTAAACCCTCCAACGATTCATAATCATCGATCAGCCATTTGATCAGATAGATATTTCTATGTGTGTAACCCCATAGGTTTGAACCTAAGCCAGTAGTACAAGAATAATTTCTATACTAATTGATGTAACTATCTAGTAATGGGATCTGACGTCCAAATAGGCCGAATGTATGTCTAGCAACACTCTAAAACCCATATGGATATAGTTACTATATAATTCATCCCTTTGACACTCGACACTCAAAGATGATTTTGGGTTAAACTGTTAACCCAAAAAAAGTGATCCACATTATATCTTAACCTCAAAAATCCTGTGACTCTTCACTAGGACTACTTTGGCCAAAGTTTTGCTAAATTGAAACATAATGATACATTATCTCCAATTTTACTTGGAGTGGTCAATCCCATCTTGATTCACACTCAGACTTTACAAGTACTTGACTGTACCCAAAAATCTTTCATCACTGAATTAAAAATTTCGATAGTTTGGCACCAAAGCATAGTGAGTTGCTTGCAAGTCATCAAGAAGGCCTCAGGTCTGAGGGATACATGTACCCATATCCCATCAAAGCAATCCTTGACAGTAAAGTGCTCCAAAAGTGGTCACGCTCAATAAAATATACTCCTATATATCACCTATATGTCATACCCGTATCACCACATGTCTTGATTAAGAGGACAACCAACTAATATGGTATACTACGACCTATACTCGATACAATTATCGTCCTTATGATAATTGTATCATTTGATTGCGAGCAAGATTTAAGAACCACATGATAAATCCTCCTTTATCATTTTGCAAGTAGTTCTAAGAACTTCATCATAACATATGAGTTCTATTTTAGAAGATGTATTCCTTATGATGAATCTATCAGATAATATTTATCATTTTATAATTCGTATACTTGTATATAACACAATCATTTATAACCTAGATGATTGGTTTTAGGATATATTTTCTAACAACTCCCACTTGGACTAAAGCCAATCAGATCGGTATCAAATATCCATCTTCCATTTTAAATCATTGAACTCTTTAGATCTGATTGCTCTAGTCAATGGGTCGGTCAAGTTCTCCTTTCAGTCGATCTTCCTAAGGTCGGCTTTATTTTGATCTTATCAAAAAAATTAATTACAATGCAGAAAGTATTTGGTTCACAGATGGAGCATCAATTCTTCAGCTTGAGCTATGGCTCCAGTACTGCTGTCAATACAGCAAAATTAGACCATCAATGGAGGGTGCCTCTCCAAACTCGCTAATGAACTTTCATAACCAAATAACTTCTTTACTAGCATCAAATACCGTAAAGAACTCCATATCGCAAATAAAATTTGCTACTGACTATTGCATGGAACATTTCCAGTATGTCTCTCCCCTTTTAGAGTAAAAACATAATTTGACATAACTTTATCATTTCGATCCGATTAGAAACTGAAATCAATATTTCATAAGTTTTAAGTCAGACTCTCCATAAATGAGCCATTTGTCCTTAGTATTTCATAAATACTTAAGGATGGTTCTAATAATCTTCCAAATCTTTATAGAGAATAGAGATGACAATCAAACTTTTATTTCTTATAATGTAGGGATATCTTTCTCGATTAAGAGAATTTCATCCAAACAACACAAAGATAAATTTACAGAACTATTAGCCTATTTGTACATATAGGATTCTGTTTCATTCTCAACAAAACCATACGTTCAAAATGTATATTCCAACTTTGAGAAGTTTGATTTAATCCGAATAGACTTGAGGATGGCTACAAGAAAAACTTCTCATTATAGTCAACACTATAACTTTGATGAAATCTTTCGACAATCAGACAGAACTAATAGGTCTCCACCTTTTCGTCTGCACTTTAATCCATCTGGAGTCCACACACACCCTATGGATCTTACCCTTTTAGGTGAATCAACGAATGTCCATATATAGTTGATCTTCATGGATCTTATTTCAAATTTAATGGCTCCAAGCCACTTCTCAAAGTTAGGTCCCTGTACAGCATCCTTATGGGAGATCAAATCTCCTTTTCGAACTTAAAAATTGAACTATCTGTTTGGCTAACACGGTACTCTATCATATCTACTCAGAGATGTCTTTACATCAGGCTTCGGATTTGATCTAATCAACTCTGGTTCTATTGGTTTATGTCAGAGTTGATTTCTCTACCTATCAAGTTTCACCAAGCTTGCTCTTAACGGCATCAGTTCCTTCATCAAGAAACTTTTTTTTCAAAAAGAATACCTTAAGATACATGAACATCTCATATCCATCAGAAAGATAGAAGAAATATTCTTAAAATAATATTTATCAGACCAAAATCCAAACTAATGGATTTATGAATATTTCAAATAAATTCGACATCCCAAACCTAAGGTAAGTGAGTATCAAATTATCCAAGTCCATATCCTATACGAAATTTTTGATGATCGATTTGCTCAGAATATTTTTGAACATATATCAAGTAGTCTCTAAAACATAACCTCAGACAGACCAACAAACCCATAACGGACCAACCATGTCTAACAAAATTTGATTCTTTCTTTCAAACACCCTTTTAAATAGTGGTATCTCAGGAGAGATCCATTGAGAGAGAATCTAATTTTCTCTTAGATATGTCAAAATTTACTGTAAAGGTATTCACTTCATCGCTCTGATCGATGAGTTTTAATACTCTTTGCAGTTTATTTTTCTACCTCATTACAGAATCATTTGAATATTTTAATTGATTCGAATTTATGCTTCATAAGCAAGACACACCCATGTCAAGATAGGTGGTCAGAGATTTTAATGAAGTAGTAAGCTCTCTTTTGGCACTAATATTCATGAGTGTAAATGCATCAATATGTACTAAACTCAGAATATCGCTGGCTCATTCATCCTTTCCAATAAAATATGACTAAGTCAACTATACCAAAGCAGGCTTCAGTGACATTATCTAATCTAGGGTGTTAGTTAAAAGTATACTTTACACTAACAGGCTATGGTATTGATTTTATATCATTTTCAATTGTCCACTCATTATTGTAGTATCATTTATTACAACAATCATACTTATTGACACCATTAATAAGTTGGGACAATAATGACAATTACATAAATGACATGGTAAGGATTAAAAATAAGTTCGATGATTCCTAATGTTAAGACTGGAACAGACTTCTATGTCTTGCATTCAGGACTCTCTTACTATTTTCAAATCTTCTACTATCCTAAAGTCTTTTGCAACTATTTGCAAACATGACTTGTATGTTGGTATTCTATACCCAGATAGTAGTATTATCAATAGAGAAACTTCAAGGAGTTATCACATAACATCTTAACTAGCAACGATTTGCTGATTTCTCTTTTAAGTTTGTTTCGGTCAGTCCGAGACTTCTTGATCAATTTGCTCAAAAATTATATTCAACTTCTGATACTGGCTATCAAAGTTAGATCTGATAACATTTTCACTATCTAACAATGAAGAGAATGACTATTTTTTAGCCATTTCTGAAAAGAGAATAATTGATTTATTAGTATATGAATTATTTTAAACCTAATGATTTGGATTTTAGTCTAAAAGTTCTCTCACTATTTTATATGAATTGGTAGCCTCTACCTCCAATTTGAAAAATTACTTTAATTCTTTAGCGGGTACCAGAATCCACACAGACTGTATTCGGGCTCGAGTGTGGCTCAACCAATCTTAGTACATCTATTGGTAGGTTCACAACCAATTATTTCTCCAAATAATTTCTAGCAATCAGATTTTTCCTCAAGCATCCCTTCAGCAGGCATGTGGCACCTCCACTGAAGATTTTGATTAGGTCCAAGCATTAATATGACAACATCAAGTGCATCCAACAAAATAGATGTCTAGGTTCGAGTGTGGCTCGATCAATCTGAGCATTGATCTGAAGGTACAATAAGATGATCATATAATGGATGATAATTCTAATACGTAATAGACACTAAGTGTGTGATACCTTCAATGCCTATTTGAAATATTAGACTCATTATCACGCACCTTAATAGGAGGCTATGATCTAGTTATCTCCAAAACTAGCTCATTTTATGGACCTAATAATTTAAAAGATTTGGTTAATATATTTTAGAGGATATCAGTCGAACTATAAGTCATAATCCTCCCACTGACTTCATTAAGTCACGAAAAGGACTAATGATAGTGGGTCCAACCGGCATGTCGTAGATCATCTCACTGACTTTACCAAGTCATGAGAAGGACTAGTGACAAGTCGGTCCATGATACCTAAATCAGTCATACTAATTAACCTTAACAACATGGGTCAACTCGAGTCACCTAATGATTTAATCATCCTAATAACTCAAGCTTAACCTTTAAGCCTCAATCCAGGTCCATTTGGTTTGATCAAAGATATAGACTCGATCAATTATAACTATTTTTTTTTTTTGGAGTACCCTTGATCTAATATAAATCAACTATTGATTAGATTAGATCAACTACTCTTTCTAGTCTATTAAGTCTATGATTCTAACCTTAGGTCTAACCCAATTAAAAGGACTTGATTTAAGCTAATCCATGCCCTATATTTTATGTAATATCATTAGATCTTTAATCACAATTCTAGATCTAAAATATATTTCTTAATTCTTAATTAAGTATAGCATCAACATGGGTTAAGGTTATGAAATAATTTTTTATGTAAATTATTTACATTAAATCATAAAATCTTTTAAATCAAATCTAAATTTTTATAATTTTCAATCAAAATAATTTTGATTAAGCAAGATTAGATGTAACTAGTTTCTTCGTAACATGTATCACATACAACAACACCTAGGGTTTCAAGATCTAAGATTTTGCAAGAAAGTAAGTTTTCTCCTTTCGCTTTGTTCTTCATGGCACCTCACAATGGCACCCCTATATGCCATGAAGAGCACTCCATTGAATGGGAAGAGAGGGTCATATAACTCTACTTGCTCCTATGACTGGACGGCCTGATAATTACCCAATCAGAGTACTTTGCTACTCAGAACATCTAATCTAATTCACATATAATATATGTAAAAATTTAGATCCAATCTAAATTGTATTAGATCTGATTTTACATTAGATCATACCTAAAATCAGATCATAATACATCTTATGCATTGCTAAATCTAGATTTCAACTTTACATGCATATATGTTCATGTCATAATAAATCTGGCTCTGATACCATTTGAAGAGAAGTATAGTGGGTGATGTGCATGCATTTTTAAAAATTTTACAATGGAATATATATAAATTAAATAATTTAATCTATAATGTATGTATAGATCAAATCTAAATCACCATACAAGATCTATGACATAAACTAATATGCATGTATACACATCTGAAATCTAAAATTCAGCAAGTACAGAATATTTTTAATTTATATTTAGATCATATCTAAATATTAATTAAATTCAAAACTTCATACTTGAGTGTGGATAGTAGATCACCATATCTAAAATTCATGATAGATAGTTCTTCACGATGCTTGGCAGCCGCACACGCATCCGGCCTCTACAGGTATCCACATGAAGCTCTTGTACTGATCGATCTCCCCATGAGTGCTAGCTCGTGAGGACACCATCTTTTGGCTGATCTAAGAGAAACATAATGAAGATGAAGAATAAAGAGACCCTCTCTTTTTTTTCTGGATCAATGCATCTGATCTCTACAATAGAGATCAAGAAAAGAACTCTTTCTTCTCAATTTCCATGCATAAGAGAGAACCTTTCTCTCTTACTTTCTACCTTTGAGAAGAACTTTTCTTCTCTAATTTTTCATACTAAAAATCAGATCTAATCTAATTTCTTATGCTGAAAATCATGTAAAATCTTGAGATCAAGAAAAATCCAAAAGAGGGATCCAAGAGAAGAACCGTTCTTCTCTCTTCTTCTTCTTTTTTCTTCTTGATCTAGAACTCTAGGAAGCCCTGAAAGCCCAACCAAATTTTTTAAATATTTTTTCTCTAAATTTTTATGTTAAAAATTAGATCTAATCTAATTTTTATATTAAAAGAATAAAAAAAAATCTGAAAAAAGAATCTCTTCTTCTTCAAGGCTGCGCACAAGAAAGAAGATCCATCTTCTTCCTTGATCTAGAACTCCAAGAAGCCCCAAACATCCAACCAAATTTTTTTAATATTTTTTATCTAAATTTTTATAATAAAAATTAAATTTAATCTGATTTTTATTTTGAAAAAATAAAAAAAAAATTAGAAGAAGAACTTTTTCTTTTTCAACGCTGCGTGCAAGAAAGAAGATCCTTCTTCTTCCTTGATCTTTCTCTCCTTGGGAAGAACTTTTTTTTTTCCAATTTTTTACTATATAACTAACAGAAGAGCCTCTTTTTGATGCCTAAAAATTAGTGAGAAACTCTCACAAAATTCTTTCAAGAAGGGAAGAGAAGAGAAGAGACGGCGGTGGATGTTGGGGCATCCAAGATGCCCCATTTTGTTTTGGCGAAAAGAAAGAGATGGAGAGACGCCCTATTTTTCATGGAAGAGAGGAGAGGGCACACAACTCTTTTGGGGCATGGGATCTCACAGTGAAGAGAGGTGTGGCATGAGAAATAAATATCACATGGGATTTTCAAGTTGGTAAAGTCCTATTCCAAATAGGACTCAAGATCTTTTTTAACTTCTAATTAATTCTTGGATCCAATCCTAACTAACTTAGAAATTAGTTATAACAAAATAACTAATTGGGTCCTAGCTCAATTATTTGGCCCCAATTAAATTTGTAAGTAGTTAGATTAAAACCCCATTAATTCAGGGATTGATTCTTGATGGATATCAGGGAAGCTATTTGTTGCTCCTAGATTGATTTTGATGATTATAAAGCAGATTGAAGGGATACAAATATTTTTAAATTGAAAAAGTCTTTATGCTCTTCAGGGGCAAAATTGTAATTTTACTAAAATCTTGATTTGATAGTATCATTTGGTAGAACAAATGATTTGTAATCTATTGGTGAAAATTTTATTGTATTTGGACTTATATTTTTGAAGATATGAAAGTTTGAAGTGCATGAGTCAACTCATGAGTCAACTCATGGCACAATGAGCTGATTGGCACGCAAAAATTTCTCTTGGCACGCTATTTTTTTGGCTTGGCACGACCTGTGAGTCGACTCATGAGTCGACCCACAAGGCATGAGTCAACTCATGAGTCGACCTCTGCTGATTTGGGCCAAAAAAATCCAGAAACCACAGTTCTGGCTGTTGCAACAGAAGTCGACTCATGAGTCGACTCCTGAAGCATGAGTCGACTCATGAGTCGACCCCTGCGACGGAAATCGTCCGCAACGGCTAGTTTTTTGCCCGTTTTAATTGCCTTTTATGCTTCCTTAAAATGCTCTAACAGCTCTTTTTCTGTCTAAATTGTTTTCCCTTATTTCTTAAGGCTATAAAAGGTTTCAAAAGGTGAAAGAAAAGAAGGGGATCCAAAATCTACACGAGAGAAACTGTGATCAACGATATACACGAGAGAAAAAGAAAAGGGATCCACAATCCACACGAGAGAGATAAGGAGTCTACAATATACACGAGAGATTGTGAAAGAGAAAAACAAGAGCGTTCAAAAGGGCATTCAAGAGCATTCAAAGAGAGGGTTTTTCAAGCCAACTGTTCAACCTTGATCAAGAGCTCTTTCAAAGCCTTCAAGAAGTCTTCAATCAAATTTCATCTTCTCCTCAAGCGTTCATTCAACTCTTCATCCACCTTGAGGAAATCCAAAAGGGGATTCTTCATTTGAGTAAAGTATTTTTATTATTATATTCGCTCATTTAAGGAGCTATTCTTGTACTAATTTGTGCTCTAAACTGTCTTACTCCTTGTGAGTAATTGTTCTTGTTTTTGGAGGGTTTCCAAAACAAGGGAAGATTGATCCGAACCTGAAATCGGAGTGTTTTGGGTTGGTTTGTACCCGAGAAACAAGTGAACTAGCTTGGGATAGCTAGTGTCGGAGTTTTCGACGTTTGTATTCTGGTTGAATACAAGTATAGTGGATTGAAATTCTCAAGTAGGAGCTTGGGGAGTGGATATAGGTGCAAGGTTGGCACCGAACCACTATAAATCCTTGTGTTTGTGGTGTGCTTTATTGTTTCTCTTTATTTCTTTATTATATCCTTGCATTCTTGCTTTAGGTAATTAATCTTGAATTAAAGTCGTTCTTCTCATTCATCAAGTTTTTAACAAATACTTTTCATAAGTAATTAGTTAAGCTTAAAATTTTTAAAAACCTAATTCACCCCCCCTCTTGGGTTGCATAGCTGGGCAACAAGTGATATCAGAGCCCGGTGCTCTAGCCCTTCTTTGATCTAACAATCAAAGAGCCAAAGATCTATGGCAACCCATGTCGGTACTTCTCTAGCCGAGGGGCAATCTACAAACCGACCTCCACTTTTCAATGGGTCTAATTACACCTATTGG